>NW_010197128.1:14863-30202 GCF_000695765.1 Mesitornis unicolor | reverse complement strand
GCTGGTCAACACCAACACAGAAAGTACTGTGAGACAGTTCAATCATTTACATATGCAGCATGCTAAAAGAAAAAAGAGCAATTTAACTCAGATAAATTCATGCTTCAAGACAAAGAGGAAAAAACAAATTCTTAAAGTTTGGCTTTTTTTTGTATACTCAGCATCATCCTCTTCCATCAAAATCTGTGGGCTGGACTGATCAGGATTGCAGGACTACATGACACATATTAAATCATATTCTACAGCCTAAGAGGCTGCTATTTTTATGATTTTGTAAAATTGTCCTAATTTCATTATTCAATCCAATTTAAAAACACAAGGTCATTCCCAGTTTAAAATCCTTTCACATTCACAGTAACCCTACATCAGATCCCAACTTTGAGAAAGATTCAGGACATTCAGGACAACACTTGCCAGTGGTCTAAAGCACACTTTCTGCCCTTGTCTCACTTCAATTCATGGCAGAAATTTCTCCTTAGGCTTTAGTAGTGTTAGTTGGAAGGACAGCTAGGTTACAGCAAACTGTATAAAAAAAATCCAAAAAAATCTGACATATTGTTCCTAGATTAGAGCCCCATTTCTGCACTTTCACCTTCCAAATATAACAATTTAAAAAGTTTTATTTTGCACATACTTCCTGGAAAGGAAAAAATGGACTAATTTTCAGTTATTTTAACAAAGAAGAAAGCAAGAGACAGGGTAGAAAATTAAGATTCACAAGCTGTATAAAGTAAAATTGATCTTATTTAGGTGTTGCATGTAGCTTAATGAATACCGGAAAAAAAGAAAGAATGTTTTTAGAGGTACTGCGAAGAACAAAAATTTCTGAGAGGTCTTATCTGTGCCTCTGAACTACTTCTCCATTATATAAATTTCCATTTACCTATACCTTGGGGTGAAAAGGAAGTTCTATTTTGGCTCTAGGTCTTTATTCACTGCTAGAGTTAAATTAAACAATGTTAATTAAAAAATGACATATTCAATCTGAAGCTGACTATCACCCCAGCAGGGGATAGGCTTGGGACCAACTTGAAACAAACTAGCTAAAGAAATAACTTCCAGATCAATGTAAACTGATTGTTTTTTCCTAAACCAAAGGGTATTCAAGATCTAAGGAGAAATATTGCTTTAAAACAAATTAAATAATACAAAAACTAATGCAGCCATAAATGTTTTCAGCTTTACAATTAAACCAGTTTGCTGAAATTAACTTGTGTCATTCCCCTTTAAAATGGCTTTTTTCCATTTAATTTAGTATTTCCACCAGCATCCCCCAAAAAAAATCACACCACCCTAATTGCAAGCACCTTATTTCAAAGCCCTCTGAAGATTTCTTGCCCTCTGTACCAAGAGCACTACCCCTCTTTTCATCTGAATCTTCCCAAAGACCCACAGTCACCGAGAACCACACAAAAAAGCCTATACCAATTACTTAATCACAAGTTAAAATAAATTTCTATTTATCTTCTCCTCCTGGCTTCTGCACTTGTTGCCCCAACTCTCTTGGCTTTGCTTTGTTTGCAAGGCTTCAATCAACATGCTGTTGAGTTTCTGCCATACCCAGGTCCAAAACCACTGCCAACACTCATATAATAAACGGTAATGAAAACAGGCAACACATCATCTAATCAACTGATTAATGTGAATCCCTGCTTACAATTTCTTCTGTGGAAGCTAAAGAGTACAACAGCCCAGCAACTGGAGTCTACCTACTCAGAGTGGAACATCCCATTTGGGAACAGCATTACAAGGCAGTGACAAAGGCATAGGTATTATTTATCATAAGCAACGACGTAAGACAGACACAAGATTTCTGTACCCAAAACTGTCAGTGCAATGTTTCTTCTGAGTTCACTTTTCCCTTAGTTGGAGAGGTTTTTCATTACTTTAGTAGGAAAATGTTTTGATAATAATGATGCTGTGTGCTGTCCCACTATTTAACAGAAATGTTCACTGTCTCATACAATGCAAGAGGATTTCTGAGGTTGGTTAATGTAAACGTATCACTTCATTTTCACTCATCCATTGCTAAAATTTCCATGAATTTGGCCCATTGCTTATAAATAATGCGTGCCATTGTTCACTCTCAAGAGAATATTTCTCATGTTGGAAGTGCAGAAACCTAGCTGAGAGCGTTGAGCTAAAGGATGTTTACATAGCAGCCTGGCATGTCTCCATAGGAAAACACATGTCTAATCCAGTAGCTATCCCATTTTTAATTGCTGAAAAGCATTTTCTGAGTTATAAACTAATCTTCATACCAATACTTCGGGCTTGTACAAAGAAACTCTGTAGTTTCAAATACATCTTAAAGACTTCTCCAATCCCCTTGAATCAGCATCTCTATTATTGATTATTGCCCAGAGTACTTTCTATTGAGCACTTAGGAATAACAAGTAATAAAACATTTTCAAAAAAATAACAAATCATCTTTGTGGTTACACAGGTAAAGCATGGATGAAACTCTTCACAAAAGCATATAAATCTATTGTAAATTTGAAGAGGAAAAAGGCCAAGATTCAAGTTGTACCACCAAAAAACATGAAGATTTTTCACTGAAATATGTTTTATGCTTTAAACATGTTTTAAAACATATCCCTTCCCAGTGTAGTCAATTCATACATTTTTATTCATAACAAGATTAGAACATGACTAGGCCTATGGACCGTCAATGTCTATTCCGGCAAACATGACAAACTATTTTGAAAAACAGCAGTACAGTGTACAACTCTCCAATACTACTAAAAATCCAGTAAACAGGTACAGTTTTTACTCCTTGCAGGGGTGAACAGGATTTTAATCATACATCTCAGATGCAGAAAATGCATACCTCTATTCTGGCTGCACTTTCAGATGGTGGGCTGCTATCTCCCCATTTGTAGTAGCCCAACTACAGTGCCCCAGAAATAATATACTAATAGTAGGTGATATAATTGTTACGAGATGGAAATAAAAACAGTCATGAACTCCAACTGCTTGAATTTAAAAACATCTCCTTAAACTGAAGCAGTAAGAGACTTGTAAAGCTTAAGATGCACTTTCAACTGAATTTCTGTTCAAAGCAGGCAACAGAAACCATGCGAGCAAATCTTTCCAAAATCAAAGTCTATATTTCCAACCTACAAATTCATTCTTTATGCATATAATTTAAGAAAACAAGAATGCTTGAAAGCACCCAAATTAGCTACATGATTTGTGTTTTCCATCAAATCCTATTAATAATGCTGCTGTGAACTTTATTAGAATTGGCTTAAAAGGAAAAGACCAAAAAGTTTAAGGAACTTTTTCACATTTTTGATGCAGAGAAAGACATTAAGATTGCAAATATTGCCATTACATAGTAGTAGACAGGAAAGACTACTCCAGTTTACCTGTTAGTGAATACATTCAGATGTTACATTCTTTAAATGTTTAATTCTTTGTGGATAGTCCTGTTTTACAGCTTTAAGTATGAAATTTGCCATCACCAGGACATAGTTTTAACAAGACTAATGAAAGAGAGGAATTTTGTTGAACTTTTTTTTAAATGTATATCTGGAAGGCAGTGTTTGGGTTGGTTTTGGGTTTTTTTAAATCTATTTTCAAGTGATTTCTGTGTATACACTTTCAGCTGCAGTTCAATTGTAAGCAATGTTCAGAAAATCTTGAAAAGCTGAAACTGAAGTTCTTTCAGAGCAGAACATCCAGTAATAAAGTACTTTTTGTTTTACTACAAACCGCTCAACCATGAAGTTTTCAGTGCAAGAAAAATTAGGTAAGAGATTAGCAATCTTTTTCTTTTTTTCTTTTTTTGTGATTATCACATTTAAACATTCAGTTAAACTCCTTATTTTTGGGGGTTGGACCAGATGATCTTTAAAGGTCCCTTCCAACCCAATGCATTCTATGATTTCATGATTTTGTTCAGTACCATGCAATGTAGATGAGGTCTAAAATTATGCATCTAATTTAAGATTTTTTTGACTCACTGGAAGCTTAAACGGTCAACTCAGCACCATCATGAGGAGTCTACTTCTATTCAGTAAATAGAAGTTTACCCAATTCATAACTTGAATATTCAAGTTAGATGTCTGAAGTTAGTGTGAAACCCCTGAAAACTAGTGCAGCTGACTGTAAAAAGATTGCTAATAAAACTCACACATTATGGAACTGATGAGCACCCATAGGAGCATTGTTCACGTAGGGAAATCAAAACAATGTGTAAAAATTTTTGCCATATTCATTGGATCAATACTCCCCTGAAACTTCTTCAGCTATAATTGGTGATCCAAATTTGTTACTGCAACCCTTCTGCATCCTGCAATTCAGTGCAGGTTATTCCAATTCACAAGCCCTTTCATATCTGCAAACTAAACTCCACTGTTCCATTTCTATACCATGGTTTCAGCCACACTCAAAATAATGCTCAATTAGCAATTATTATGATTTGGATATAGATCACCAGTTTATCAATCTATGCATTTTTAAAACACCATTTTTACTGATCTGAGTGCAGTGCAAAGTTAATTTTTTCAATACAGAAAACAGACAAGTTTTATCATGCTGAGCAGTATCTTATTTCGGAAGCAATTCCATTCTTTTTTGCCATTAACATAAGCAGAGTCAGTAAAATCTAGTCCATGCATGAAATTAACTGATTTTCAACCGCCTTTTTTTTTTCTTATTTACATGGTGACTGGCTATAGAGTCTTATTAATCAGAAATTATGAAATGAAATAAAGGAAAGTTAATAAAATTAACTAAATGCAAGCTCATGTCTGTTACAGAAAAAAAGCCACATAAAACAGTTATTTAGTACTGTTAAATGAGCCACTAACCCAAGACAGGGCAAATGCACGTAGTCATGCCATATTATTTCTATAACAGCAGCATGTACAAGTCCTTATTAAGTACATGCACATAATCACAGTAGACATTAGACACAAAGAAAAAAAAGATCACTAATGTAACAATCTCGGAATCAAAGTAGGTGGAAACTAGACTGTTGCACGGTTTGTGGCTTATTTGTCATCTCCAGAGAACTAAGTAACCATAACTCATATAGAAAAGCACTGCCGAAATCACATGGCTTTACAACACATGCAAAGAGGTATCTGCCTCAAAAGCCATTCCCATCAGCAGCCCTTGAAAAACTGGTTGAGTCAAGTTTTAAATTACTCCTGTAGACAAGAAATATTATCTGCAATGTTGTTTTCTTCACAGTTGTTTCATGCAGAGTAGCACATTTTGCTGTTTAATCAGCTTTGTAATCACAGATTTCAAGGATTATAAATAGACAGAGGTGAACAAAAGAGTTAACCAAATATATTTTCAGCTGTACACAAATGCTCATGAATATATTTTTCATTTTTCAGCCATCTTCATAGACAAGTAATATTTCTGCAAACACATTCAGCTAAATCTTATATAACTCAGTGGTTCAGTTCTAAGTGGAGGAGATGTCTCCGGTACCTTATACATATATATATAATACTTGGTATTTTCACCTGGAAATTTGTGTTTTAAAACAAATATACTGAACATATGCAAAGACATAAGACTGTGCCTTATCTTCACGATTAAGGATTAATGATACTTTATCTTCATAATTAGATTTTTAAAGAAGATTAAATATTTTAGGAAAAAAATAAAAGAAAAAAATACCATCTGAGCTATTTCAGCATGTATAATATTCCCCCCTCAGTGTTTCTAACCTTCTATGTTTCTGGTGTTCCTAACCTTCTATGTTTCTGTCAAAATTAAAATTAATCTAAAATTAATAGTTCATTCCAGACTAGCTTCTGATTCTATAGCCTGGAAAGCCCCTTAGTGGAGAGAAGTTGCCAAAGTTCAGTAACTGGAAAGTGCAAAGTGATAAACATGGAAAGAAATGGAAGTGCAGGAGATACAAACATTGCTAAGAGATTGTGACTGAGGAGTTGAGTGAGCCAGGAGGAGATGAAGAAGGAAAAGCTTAGCAGAAGGAGACCAGAAAACTCAAAAGAATAAAAAGACTTAATCAAATGAAGCAAGATTTCAGGAAAAAATGATGAATTGAATAAAACAAATAGAAGGGAAGACTCAAAAATATTATTTGAGACACAGAAATTAAAGGGGAAAAAAAAGACAAAAAGTTGTACTTCCACCTGTAAAAACTGATTGGCACTGCCACTACGTGCCAGGCAGTAATGCATTGTTCATCAGACACTTCTGAAAACTCCTGCTTCCTCTCTTCATCTTCTCAGTAAAGAGAAAAAAGGATGGCAGCTTGAGGAGTCACTCTAATCCAGAACTTGAGACTCTCCAAGAACTCTTCAAGAGTTTATTTGGTATGTGATATGTAGATGCTTGAATGCCTGATGTAGATAGTCGCTTGTTATCTCTACCAGTCAGACCTTTTAGTTATTTTTAGGCAGCTGTATAAAGTCAGGATGGCAGTGACATTTAAATAAGTGCCTAAAATACCATTAAATGAAGAATGTGAGACCAAATTTAATTCTCAAAACTAACTATAAATCCATCCCCGGGGCATAGTCTATGATAGGGTGGCTTGGGAGGGTGGGGCGGGGACTGAAAGCTCATTTTTCATCCAGGCCATGTTGGTATTTCAGGTGAAATAATGCCATAAAAAGGGTCCCTCTGTACCACTATCAGACAGCCCTGCTGCACCTTGGGGCAAAAATGATATCATGGTTGGATGTCCTTCAGCATCAAAAACAGCATATGGTGAAATTACAGAGTCATGAAATTTACAGTATATATTACAAGTTAGCTCATCTAATGAGAGGAAAACGCTCAGGACTGCACCTACTACACAAAGGCTTTTGCACATACTGTGTCCCACCACACATTCTAAAGAATGAACCACTGAACTTCTTACCTTGCATCGTTGTTTTTGTGGGTTCTGAAAACAGAGGAATGAGCAGGAGGTAGATGAGGTAGACAAAGGAGAGCCCATTGTAACGGAAAGCACAGGCTGTGATGAGAGAAAAGAACATATTGCTTAATCAGCCTGAGAAAATCAAATTCAATAGCACAAAGCATTTCCCGTTTGTTATTTACCTTACAAGCTTCTCACCACTTATTTAAACCACTCCTACACAAGTATTCAAGTTTATGCTTAAAATAAATAAGAAAATTAAATACACTTCTAAAGTATTTTCACAGTAATACATATTTTAAGTTTAGCACAGAAAATGCATCCAAGTTACAGAGACTTTGTCCAGAATGATGGACAAATTAGTTATTATCTGAAAGTTTTACTTTCCTCATACAAAAACTCATTGAAATATCCCCAGAAAAATATATAGAGATGCATAAATCAATACAAGTACGTACAAGTTCATTGCATTACAATTACGGATTATCAGTAAATAATTTAGAAAAATGACAAAGTATATTGAGATTTCAAACTACAGCATGCCTAAAATCACCAGTTATCCTTAAAATAGCAATGCTTTTAAATCATTACAGAGGTCTTTGATCTTTACTATCACCTATTTGTTTGCTCTTACAAACTTCTATTGAAAAGATTGTGAACTACAAATGAAAAAGTGCTTCACAGCAACTTGCAACTGGTGTTACACAAGTTTTTCTAAAAAATGGAACTACTCTGCTAACTTTCTCTAATATTTCCTTTTCTATTTTAAAAATTTAATGTGCATTTTCCTGAAAGTATCCAGGTCAGCAGGCCATTACTACAAGCAGCAATACTGCTACAATGAAGGCGCATCTTTTTAAAGAATGTCAAGCATATTCTTTGCTGAAAGGAGTGTATGGACTTCCATATAGAACAGCTTAAAAACAAACAAACAAACAAACAGAAAACACCCAAAAAACCCTAAGCCATGACAAAGTCATCTGTAACTCCACTGTGCAGCAGATATTTAAATATTATGTGACCTACCACATTCAACCATTCCCATGAGATAAGCCAACTGCAGAGGAGTGAGGACATTAATTAATCTCTACAGTTATTTCCTCATAGACTATAACTGCCATCAATTAAATCTTCCCAGCTATATCCAAACCGACTTGATTTTCAATGACAGATATAGTGTTAGTCCTGCCAGAAACATGTATTCCAAAAGAAAACAAGTTTCTCCAGTCACCACTGCATGAAACTTCATGGAGACCATACTGGAAATTATTTAACAACTTAACCATTAATTAGTCCTCATCCTCATCACATCTGTCCATTTTAGATATAAATACAAAACACGGAAGTCTCTTTATTGACAAACAAGTCCATACAATAGCTATAATTTTTGTTTTCCAAACTAACTGATGTTTTGAACAACTGGCTCTATTTCCTTAATAGCCCTGATAGAAGGACTCTGGATTTATGCTCCATGTCTGCAGCTTAGCCAAGAAATGTCTGATCTTTATGAGTAAGTCTGGCAAGAAGAAAGGACAAGAAGCATCTATGATCTACTTCTAAACTGACATGATTCTGCCACCAACCTTCAAAAAAATATGTCAAGGACTACAAAATCCATCAAAGCTTAATAGAGGGTTTCAGAGTGAAATCCAGAATGCTTAAGAGCAGCTTCTCATTCGCCTGTAAGAATTTAAATTCTGATTGCTCCTGTGACTTACTACTTAAGCTCTCTTTATAGCCACAGCCTTTAAAAGGCACCCAAAGACTTATACCTATACTTGTAACTAATAAAAATTGCCAGATAAAGTAAATAGGACCTATCCCACTGGGCATTTTGTAAGCAATTATTAGAGCTTTAATGTGAATGTACTTGAGGACAGGGAGTCAGCCCCACTATTACGTGCCTCCTCTCAGAGTGCTCTGCAGTGCCATTAGTGGCCTTCTTGGAATGAATGGCAAAGAGGACACTCCTGAGATCAGGACAAATCCATAAATCTGCCCTTTTGCACATTTCATTTGGGGCAGAAAGAAGTTCTTTGGCCTTCATAGAAAAAGGTACGATAGTGGTTTAAGGCTGATCTGAAGCCTAAAGGCTTTTCCACTTCAAGGGGAAGGACCAATGTTCTCAGTCACTCTGGTAGCAGAATAACAGTATTAGCAGATAATGCTATTACCTAGTTATTATAGTGATTGTGTCAATCGGTTTTTAATCATGTTAAACAGCTTACTTGATTTCAGTGCAGTATTATACACATTTTCTTCTTTCTACAGAACGGACCTTGCTGCACTTCCTGTAGAGCACCTAGCACTGAAGTTTTATCAGTGCAAAAATAGAAAGCTGCAAGGGTGTGCTGTAGATCCCCTCCCTTACAAGCCATATGTCAATGAATGCCAAGTCCATGCAAAATACTTAGAACTTTTATTTACATCAAAGCATCCTCCAGCAAACCAGTAACCTTACCTAGACAATTAACCTTACTGTAACAATTATTTAAGCAGTTGTAAGAGCATCAGCAATACATTTCTCAGAATTAATAAATTAAAACCCCCAAAACTTAGCTGCAACACTTTTAACTTAAGTCCACTCGCTATTTCCATATTGTTTCTTTGTCTCCATTCATTCAGTACATTTTGCTGAAGAGATTAGTACCTTACAAAGCTAACATGCCAGAGCAAAGAGCCATGATTGAACATATTTTTAGCAAGATATAAGATTAGAAAACAGCAGTTGCACTGTATTTACATATTTACACTGCGCTGCAACATTATTTGTCAAATATACGTATTCTTAAGTTTTGATACTCAAAAGCTACCTAGAATAAGTAGCTAGCCATAAATTCAGCTTCAGTTTAGTCACTGATACAATAACAAAGGATGATCCAAAAAAGCAAATAATCCCATCTTCTGCACTCCCTCTGACATTCACAAATGTCTCCTTTTGCAAAGGCAGCTGTACACAGATGTCCACCACAGTGGAAAGTCCCATCTGAGGTCAATGGAATTCCATCAATAGAAAAAGCACCTACACAAATCAATTTCTTGGCAAACTAGGTGGTATAGAAAATTCGGGATATTTGGGTTACATTGGTCAGTTTGCACTATCAGTTCTGTACCAAAATTAATGTAATTTCAGCATTTTAGGCTTGTTACCTCTTCTCAAAATTGTCTAATCGATTAGCAAAATTAATTCCAGAGGAATTATTCTTGAACTATATTTACCTCAGAATTTACTGCTTTCTATTTCTAGACCTGAGGAGACTCTGTTCTCAAAAGCTTTTTTTTTCTCTGCAGCTACATAAACTAGACTATTAAGAGAGATTACTTCTTCATACAAACCTTCCCTTATATATTTTTTCATATGAAGTGTCCTGCAGAAATATAAAAATATTTTGAAAACATTTGGTAAAAAGAACTATTTCCTAAGCTGAAAGTGTTAATTTTATTAGTATCCAGGAAACCCTTCAGTTTCTTAGTGTCAGAAATATGGGTTTGCTTAAAACAAACACTAAACAAGAACTTTAAATAGGTAAGTACATCATATATGGAAAGTTCTTATACACTTTCTCCTCTTCTGTCGCTTTAAATCACATTTCTCACCATGTTTTCTAACAGGCTCTAGAAACAAACTCCAGAAATATGTTTTACACCTCTGATGTTCTGCTACTAGTCAGAGTCCAATGATGACAGTAATATGCAACTGTGAAGAGACGTTAAAAAAAGAGCTATTGATATACAGCATATTAGTATATTAGGAGCAAACAGCTTTTTTTATATATAATCAGCTGAAGTACTATAGGGCACTTTCCCTTGGGTGGCAAGAAAAGAGCGCTTTAAAACATGTTTCAACATAACTGATTATTTGAAATACTTCTGTTTTAGTGATTATTTGAAATCAGATCATAGAATGTGTTGGGTTGGAAGAGACCTTTAAAGGTCTGTTCTAATGCATAGCATGCTAAAAAATACTAACTTTAAAGACAAGATCAGAATTTCATCTAAGATAAAGTTATAATCTCATACGTCTTTACACCATAGAAGTCAGGAAAATTATATAGTGAAAATAATTACATGCAGAGGTATAAAATCCCCACAAATTACTGACATGCAAGTTATGTGTAGCAAAACCTGATAACTGTAGAATATTTCAACCTTCTGGGATCCATTCATTTGTTAAAACAAATGAAAAATTACACAGATAACTGATGTTTTTCTCTTTCACCATGTCTGTAAATACATTCATAAATCACTAATCCTGCTACATGTAACGTATACCTTAAAAAAAATGCACAAAGAAGACAATTTTTAAAACCTGCTCTGCTGACATATTCTGGAACTAGCAGACAGAAGTCAGCTCTAAACACCTAAATCTTGCAAAGAACACATTCTAAAGTATTTTTACTAGTTTAGTTAGAAAATCTGTGTAATGATTACCTCATCCAGGTAAAACTACTCAGGTAAGAGGATTAATTTTATTATAATATAAAATCTTTCCTATTATGTTACAATCATAAAAGCATACTATTACTACTACTACTACTACTACTATTACTACTACTACTATTATAATATACTTATGTTCAAAGCTTTAAAAAAAGACCCCAAAGCTGAGTAGCAGTATTAATATAATGATGCATGATTTCTATTAGATAAGTGTCGGAATATGTTAGCTTTAAGAACAAGTCCTTAGGCAGTCTCACATAAGAACTGAGCTCTTCTTTTCTTGAAATTAAGAACTGACATTACATCTGGGAACTTACAGATTGCTAATATTTTAAGGGCTGCTTGTATATTTCTTGGAAAAGTCAATAAAAAGAGTCAATATTTCAGCACTAAAAACAGACATTCATTTTTGTATGTTGCTTTTTTTCTAAATTTAAAAAAAAAAACAACAGACCCAAACATGCATTTCACAAAGTCACTGTCTAAAATTCTGTGAAAAGGACATCCTTTCAAGTGACCTTTCAAAATTACAGTTCCTTTTCCTTTATTAGACAATACAGTTTTAAATGCCTCAGACTGCGGTAAATACATGCTCTGTATATATGCATTAAAAAAAAAGGGTACTCCCAGACAGATTATGGCTTGTTAAGGAATACATACGATGTTTGCTTAAACTATTTTAGTTTGAACCATATCTTTAACAAATAATTAGGAAAAAAAAGTCGAGCTTTTGTAACAATAAAGTTGAAAAATTTAATTCATTCTTAAGATAGATACGTGCAGTATGCACCATACAAAATTTAAAAGGAATCTTTAAAACGGGAAAATCATAAATTACATGACAAGATGTAATTTTGTCCTTCTAGATTTTATTTTTCATTATTATATGATAGCCAAAGAATACTACTTTTGAACTTGAAGAAATCTACTCCTGCTTCTTACACTCACCATCAAGTTTCTACATGTAGATATTGGGTTTTTCCAAGCAAACATCAGAATTCTAAAAGCTGCCATATGTTATTGTGTTATATTTATACCAACAGTTCTTCCCTTTCTTCTACTTAAAGAGGAAAACTTATATAGAATTTGTATTTTACCTGTTAAATAAGAAATATTGAATGGTAAAGCAGGGCGACAACATAAGAATTTGGACTGAGTTTGATTTTAGAAAGGGGAAGGAAAAAAATAGCTTCATAAAAGATATTTTTAGTTTCATTCTACACAAATTTTAAATGGTATTCCATTCAGAAGTGGAAACTACCTGTTCAGAAATCATCCTTTAAGATTGTACCAAAGGGCTACTGACTTCCAATTTGTTAGCTATAATGGTATCAAAAGTCATGACAAAAGAAAGTATGAAGGACAGGTAAAGATGGAATTTTTCAGGGGTTGCTGGCTGAAAGAAAGAGCTGATCCCATCCACACATTCTTATACCCAGCTGATCTGAAATTTCCGAAAGCAAGGGGCCAAAAAATGAAAAGGAAAGGGAATCGGAATCTCTGAAACTTGGTCACCAGGAGTCAAAGTGGCCAGACCTTAAAGCTAGAAGAACTCAGCACTAAAGCAAACACATCTCCTTCTCCAAAGAAGGTGCTGCACAAGACCATTCATGGATGTGCACCACGAATGGCCAAATCTTCTAGAAGGATACACAGGTAAGCTTCCTCTGGATTATAAAAAAACCACTGTCCTAATGACATAAGTGTTACGCTTTTCCACTTGTGCTACCCTAAAGAATACGTTCCCATATTCTTTAGAATATTAAAAATCTGGAGATTTTTTAAAAAATTCTTATTTTTTATCCAAATCATCTTACTGGACACCAAAAGCTGCCCAAGCAAGGCAAGTAGGTCTTGCACTAGGCCACGTAGAATGAACGTTCAGGAGACTAGATTTGCTTTAGAAACATTCACTTGTATTGGCAGTCCACCACAAAGACTCCAGAAAACCTCTCTTTTCATTGTCCAGTGCAACCAGGTTAAGAAACGCAAAGACATAATACATTGCAGTTTCTCCTTATGTACATACACTCCTGTAGGCCAAGGCAATCCACTCCACAATTACAAACATTAACATAGATTTTGTTGCCGACAAAGCGTGATGAAGTAGTAACAATTAAGAAGTTTTGAGCAACATTTTAAACCATGGTCAAGTGGACTATATGGACTATTAAAGAGCTCAGTAAAGAGAAAATGTAAATATTAAAAGAGGTAAGGTAATTTAAAAATTTCAGAATAAGAACAACTGTGAATAAAGGATTTTGCAAGTAAAAGGAGGTTAAAAAAAAAAACAAAACAGAAAACCCATCTCCCATTAGCCAGACAGGCAATTTCAACAATGGGATACAGAGAGCAGAGGTCAAGACTGTCGAGAAAAGTATTTTTATTGCTAGTTTTACCTGCAAAAAGCTTTTAAATTTAAAACCTTGCATTTTCCAGTAATACTCTCTGTTAATAATAAACCAAGTAGACTAAAAATTAAGTTAGTTGTGGTAAGAAATTTGTGTTAACAGTTTCTGAAAAAGAAATGGAAAGTTGTATTACTTCTATACATGACTATTTTTAATACCTTTTAACACTGCCCCATTCCAAGTTTCTATTCTGGAGATTTTTTTTCCTCAAAGATTCTTTACAATAATAAGGAAACAACTGGCATCCTTTGTAACACTAGATATGCTGTAAACAACCTATTTTTAAGAACAAAACTCTAGCAGTGACAAAAAAATGTCCCTCTTCAAGAACTATGCATTCTGATAATGTCAGGCTTTAGCTATCTGTGAACTTTATTTCTTCTTACTGTAATTCATAAGAAGGGGTTAACTCCTGGCTCTGTTTTGCTCTTGCTCACTTATGAGTAATTCCACTTAAAAGAATGCTGATGACAGATGAGACTGGAATTATACACTGCTGTGCTAGACAGTTAAGTGAAATGCATGTAATCATATCATCCTTTTAGAGCAAATTAATGGTTATAGCCTACGGTGCGCCTTGCAGAACCACGCAGAACCGTGTCAGCTCAGGACAAGTTACCTCCTGCATCAACCAATGCTCAATCCACATTACAGAGCTCTGGTGATAACATCGTGTTAACATATATCCCTCCCCACCCCGCTCCTGAGCCAACATTTCAACATGGTGCTGCTTTTTGCAGCATCACGTCTCCAGTGTGTGCTATACCCCCAACAGAAAACTTACTTATTTTGGAAGAAAAACAAACAAACAAACATGAATGCTTTGATAAACAGAAATACTATGCATTTGGTTCTTGTCAGCACTTCTCCAATCACATTTTTCCACTCGTCAATGCTCATCAGGAAAGATGATTGCTGGACAGTGGACACTTTTCAAAGGGTTTGGGTTTTTTTTTCCTTCTACGTTTTTCTCCTTTCCTCTATTTCAGAAAGCTTTCTCCACATCAGAAGCCATCTGGAATAAATTTTAACTTTGTGGAAAATATTGTCTGGGAATTGAGTGTGGAGAGAAGACAAAACACCTTCTTCACCCCTTCTTTCAGCTCTCTGGGACAGGAGCTACACTCCCCAGCTGTCTTTGACATGAGGAAAACAAACAAAAGGCCTCAGGTGGGAGCATACCACAATAATCACCTTACTCAGAATAATGTCTTTTAAAGGAGTATTTACTTTCTCACACACAAATCCAATGTCAATATGCTTTATTGACATGACTAAATGCACAAGAATTTCCAAAGTAAAACAACATGATGGACACCATCTTAAGTAGTTCTTCCCATTAGAAAGATCTACTTAACATTATAACTCATGTCAAGCTCATGTCACAGATTGGAACTAAATTAAGACTTTCTATTGTCTCCTAGATTGCATTAAAGTTTTGACATCTCTACATTGTGTTGGTAATCTCCTACTCAACCAATAAATTTGAGACACTGTTGGGCTTTTTTTGGTTGAGCAGTTTGGTTTATGATTTTTTGACACTTCTTTACATGTATACCTTTCAGTTCCAGTCTCTTTTCTCACAGTGATTAAAGCTCATTGCAGGCACGCGCTTCCTCCTCCCCTCAC
>NW_010197128.1:0-14832 GCF_000695765.1 Mesitornis unicolor | reverse complement strand
AACACATGCCAAAATAAGCAAAAAAAAAAAAAAAAAAGCAGTTAGCAGTGCCTCCCTTTTTTTACATAAAATATTAGATTGTAAATCTGGGATCTAAGTTGTCCTCCGATTTTATGAACAGGACAGCATGCCAGCCATCGAAATAGTGAGCACTCAACTTCATGAGCTCTTTTCACTGAAGTCACAACATTTTGCATTATGTGTACAGATATGTTTCTTCATTGGTCTGGGAACAGGAAAAAGACATCATATTCCTCCATCAAGGCAGCTCTCTGTGGAAGGGAGATTGCCCGTGTTCTCATTCCTGCACCAGCAGGAGCTCTTCTATCTCCAAGCTTTTCTCTCCAGGAAAGGAACTGGGAGCTAAAGAAATCACTCTGCTCCTCATTCATTTTCATGGGATGAGAAAAGCTTGTTCCTTGCCCCCCGGACATCCGGAGAGAGCAGTTTGGTTGTGCTGTTACAGTTGCATAACTCTGGCAATACTCAAGCTAAAAATAACAGCAAACACAGAACACAGATGATGACCAAATGTCACACAGTGCTACCGCTAAACACAACATCAACCAGAGACAGATATGAAGAGAGCTGTGTGACAGAGAGATCTCCACAAGCAGAAAGGGACCAAGATCTTCAATTACATCAGCTATCAGACTCCAGGAACAGACAGTCAAACACTAGAATTGAAAATTTCAGCATGTTACCAATACCCCACAGCCATCCACACTCATCTTTTAAAACACATAAATCATCATAAATCTATTGACAAAAGATGCAGGAAAAACCAAGATTTTATTTTTTTTTACCAGCTATTACTGACACCAGTCCTAAAAATCCCCGAGCCAGATGAAGGATGCGGCAAAAAAACCTAACCCAGACAAGTGCCTCTGAGGAATATAAACATGACTAAAAATCAGAGAGATGTCAACACTAAGAAATATAAGCATCATTAGTGAAGTTACAAATATGAATGCAGTGTTTAAAGCTCCGCCATTATTTATTCCAGTAAAGGATAGATACAAATAGATACCTTTCTTGGTCCATCACTGAAAAAAGGGCTCAGAGGGTTGGAACTGCAAGCTGCAAATCTGAGTGATGCTGGAGCACTTCAGACAGTGCTACAAAGCTGCAGTGTTTACCAAAGGAAACAGAATTTTTAAAGTAGTTATCTCCAGGATATCTGTTGACTGCGTAAAGCAGATGCAAGCTCCTCATTCTTGTAATGTCACTAATCCAAACTGATGTTTCTTGTACAAAATAATAAATCACTTTTTTGTTTGAAGAAGAATTGTGCATTTCATTCTCTCAAAACATGTAAATTAATTTTCTCTTATTGTGAAGAAGTTTCAATCTACTACAGGAATCTACTCAGGAATGTCATTAATTGCCTTGCAAACTATTTCTCATAACTAGGAACCAAGAAAAGATCCTGGCAAACCCAAAGTATCATAGAAGAGTTTGGGTTGGAAGGGACCTTAAAGCTCATCCAGTCCAACCCCCTGCCATGGGCAGGGAAACCTCTCATCAGACAAGGATGCCCCAAGCCCTGTCCAACCTGGCCTTGAACCCTTTCAGAGAGGGGGCATCCACAACTTCCCTGGGCAACCTGTGCCAGTGTCTCACTACCCTCACAGAAAATAATTTCTTCCTAATGTCTAGTCTAGATCACCCTTTTCCAGTTTAAAGCCATAACCTCTCATTCTATCACTACACACTCCTGTAAAAAGTTCCTCCCCAGCTTTCTCATAGGCCCCCTTCAGGTACTGGAATCACAGAACCCAGGGGAGATGCTGGGAGATGTTATAACTTTTGATCACTAAGATTGCTTGTTCTGCAGAAGTAGTACTTAAACCCATTTGACTCCCAATGAAATTTCACATGCATGTGACCACAGTCTCTGCAAGACAGAGTCCTTCTGGGACAGACGTATTTTACTACGGGTTTCAAAAGTAACGCTTACCTAGCATTGAGTGAAAAGCATCTATCAGAAGTCCTACTATTGAAACAAGACCATGGCCTTAACCAGTTTCCAAACAGAAAGACAATGTTTATATAGTCATTTAGGAAAACAGAAAACATCTTCATTGTGCATTTATTCCGAGTAGAACCATTCCACAGAAAGCACAAGGGATATATGTTAACACTGCATCTGTTTCTATGCACATCACAGACACCTTCTCTGCCCCCCAAAGCATTGCAAGCTATAGTACTCTGTTCAGGTTGCCAAATCTCTAGTATTCATGGGAGACCTTCTTCCACGTATCGATTTTCTGCTACATGGCATCTGTAGCAATGTTCTCTTCCCCTGGAATATGATTTGCAGAAACTCTCCTAGACCTTTGATAAGCTCCCAGCCAAATTTTAAAGAGCAAGACTGGAAATTCTAAATGATTTAATACCTCTTTCATGTTTATATAACAAACCATTGTGTCCCTGTCCAAGAATATTTGAATGTGGGAAGTTAAGAAGAAGTTTAACTTGAAGAAAACTTCCCACGCAGTTAGTAATTCTAATCTGTTTATATCTAGGCTCAATATAAAGTCTAACTACGTATTTCTTTGGAGTCAAGCCACTGTCCTGAAGATACCCAATGATATTATGCAGTATTACATCAGCATAAAAAGTAAAGCAGTAGCATCCCACTAAGGAAATTAGGGTTATGGCTTCACCCCAACATAACTTTGAGAGCTGTCAATTCAGCCAATCACGAAGTAGAGGATTGTTTGTTGCAAGGGAAGCCAGAGATAATAAAAACTCATCGTCATTTGGCACGCTCTGAACACAGGAAGATAGGAACAGGTGAAGTTAAGGTACAGGTGTCGCAGCACAAATCCTCATTCTCAAAATGCAATAGTGTACTTTTCTCACTCAAAAAAATATAAAGAACAAAATAAAACGGAAACCAAACAAACCCCCAAACCCAGCAATTGGGCAAGATCTCAAATTTGGAGAAATTATTCCGCTGAGAATCTCAGAAGATCCGTTTCTTGAGAAAGAGCCAAAGTATACATCCTGTAGGATTAAAACTAAGTGAAGGGCACATTAAATTTGATTTAAACATATCCTGAAAATTTAAGAAAGATACAAACACCAAGCTATCTTTCAAGTAAAACAAATTATTTTTCTGCACAATCTCTGCAGGGAAGCCGATGATCCCTTACTGACAAGGGTTTTAAACACAGTGGAGATAACAGCAATAAAGACTTACATAATCCTTAAAACCTTATTTCTAAGCACGTCCAACAGTATAAATTTTTATCTAGTCAAGAAAGTATTTTTGTCAGCAAACTGGCAAAAAATTACACCAGTCAAGAACATAAATCATGGATTTCAAAGTGGTCTTTATAAGTAAACTGACCAGAATTAGTCTTGGATGAGGTTTGTGGCTCCAGAAAAGAAATGTGCCAAAATAAGTAAAATGTTGGGATTTGTTTGAGCACAGAGAATTCTCTTCATTAACAGCTAGACTGACGGACAACAGCCAGTCAGTTTGACAGGAGTATTCTTATTTGTCAGGCTAGAAAAATAACTAACTTCAAGCTTTACCATATGATGTTAAGTGATGGAAGTGGGAAGATGAAGCTGCAGAAAGAAAAACAGCAGCCGCTTACAAGCTTGAGACATCTAACTCAGGAGCATTGTTCTGCTAATGTATTACTGGGTCAAAAGAGGAAAGTTTATTTACCACAGAGGCAAGAGAAAGTTCTTCCTAAAAGTAGTAATAATAATAACAATAATTATAAAAAGAATTTATTGAAATAAATTAGTCGTGGGTTTTTTTTGAACCAAGATAAAAATGAAAACTATTTTTCAGTTTGAAAAGGGGAAAATAATGCCTGAAATACAAACTCTTTCCTGCTTTATCCATTCATATGAGATTCCTTTCCTTCTCCCCATAGTTATCCAGTTATAAAGCACTTCAAAGGGACATTATATTTCATTTTGAATAATCAATGTTCCAACATAATTTTCTTGGTTTTTTTTTCACTGAACAATTTTGACAACTAAATTTTTTTGAATGTAAAATTTCCAAGTTATTTCATTATAGGTACAAGAAAATACACTCTTTAAAAACAAACCAACCGACCCACCTGCCTTCTCAGCTCTTCAATCAGAATAAAAGCGTACCAGCAGCAAAATTCACATAACTCATCATCGTATCAATTGCAGGCACAAATGAGTCAGGACCCTGCAACTAACATGCATTAAAGCAAGCCAGAGTTCGTGTGCTTTTATAACCAGGAAAAGATTGTCAGCAAGACTACAAGCATGTATCCTTTGTTTAGGACAACATGGACTACTTGTAAAAACATTGCTCTTCTATAAAGAACAGAGTATGCCATTGCTGCCCCCAGAGTTCTGCCAATTCAGAAGATGCTCAGGATTGCAATTTTGGAACAGTTCTAGGAGAATCCTGCCTGACCTCAATCCCCAGTAAGTTCTCTAAGGTAAGGATTTTAAGATGATCGCCAAAACCCATCCACAAATCCTGCTCACCCATTTTCAGCTTGTAGTTTTGTACCTGTAAAAAAAAAAAGGGAAAATATTCTGGGGAAATAAAGAGGTGAAGCAGACTAACAGTGACTGACAGCCACTATCTTGACATCGTAGAGTCAAAGGGTGAAGAATTAATACTTAGCCTCCAGCTACACAGGCACGCTTTGCCATCAACAGCACAAGACAAATTTGTACCCCACATAGGGAGTCTTCACCCCGCCGTGGAGCCTGTTGAACTTTACCAGCCTTTAGAACAGCTGCTGTGCCCCATCTGCAAAGGCATGAGCTTCCAAACCCCGCTGCCTCCACACTGACCAAATCCCAAGTAGCACAGTACATGGGGCTCTTGACACCCAAATTTCTCCTCCTCAGCAGCTGCCACAAGATTATTTAATAGCTAAGGTGGTTCTGCTGGCAACAGTGGCACGGTTTTTTGAAGGAAAAATACTTGATGCACAAAGCAAATAAGCATGTTAGCCTATGCCATTGTATTCTGGGACATGTGTTTTCTTTGGCAGCAAAGCTTAAGGAAACCTTTTTGCCAATTGTCCCCTATGACTCCCAAGTCATTGCTGCGGTCGTGCCGGCATAGGTGCTTGTGGCACTTGGCGCTGGCTCAGCCAAAGCGGGGAGCACTCTGTGAAAAGGGGCAGAAGGGGTGACCAGGAACTTGAGAAACTCATTATTTGAGAAGACAGTGCAACTATGTGCATAAAATGTAGAAACAATACATCTATAGCTCTTAAAAGGTACCTTGTCTCATTACCATCCTGAGCACATCATGGCTCATCACTGCTGAGCAGAGAGAAACTTCCAGTGGCACATGAGTTATATTTCATGCCCAATGAATTCACAACTTTTTAGTTTTTAAAGAATAGCCCCAATGCCAACTCTACCCGTAATAAAATCAAAAAGGCATTTTACATTTAGTTTCATATCTCTCTTTTTAGTTGTCTCTTCCTGCCCACCTTTACACAGATTTTCAGAAGGAGGAACTTTGAAGATGAAAAGGGAGAGAGTTAAATGTGGAAAATCCAAACACTTCTCTGAAGTATTATAAAGAAAAGGATTTTATTATAATTATCAACCAGACACATGCAGAGTTATCTTTCTAAAAGCCCATGGCACAGAAAAAGCACATGAAAATCTTTCCAGAAAGACAAAATCCAACCAAGATTAGTACCTCCTTGTGGTAGGGACTGCCCAAGCACATTAAAGAGCACACAACTTCAGTAGACAAGGCTATTTAGAGCTGAGAAAAGGGAAACATCCTTATCTGGTTTATATAAGCGACAAACCAAACCACAAAAAATTATTTGACTTTACCACGATTGCCACCAGCCCAAGCAAACCTAAGTGACTCCAAGTTCCCAAAACTAAACCTGCAGTTCCAAGAGCACAACCTCTCCACAAAAAGATATCCTTGCCTCTCTTCCAAAGTGGTGGCAGATGTACATACAAGGAAGAGCATACTCCAAAATCAATTGCTTTTCTAATCACACAAAGCAATAGGGAATCCTGAAGTGGCAAAATGCCTCTCCTTGTCATATTTGCACCATTTTTTTCTGTTGTTTTTCCCTTACTATTAGCATCATTTTCTGCTTGAAAACATCAGGGAGTGATGTCTATGTCTGTGTTCCTAGACTATGCCAACCACAGCATCTGAACATCTTTCAGGAAGATGCACACGCGCCAAACACAACCACGTCTTTTGAGTTAATGGAGGTGGTAAAGGGACAAGCAGCAGATCAGCCCAGGAGGACAACACTATTTCCACGCTCCAAGATGACAGACTTAACTTAAACAGACTTAAATGTATTAATTACCAGCCTTACACAGGATCTTAGGAGGGGATGACCCTGTAGCCACAGATACTTTCATTCATATAGAAAAATAGTTGCAAGAATGTTTCTTAATAGTAGACTGCATTACAGGAAACCATAAATCTAATATTAATGTTTCAGAATTCTCAACCACATCTTGTTTAACACCTATATTTATTTCTGCCTTTTTTATTAAACGATACAATTTTTGGCACTCAAAGAAAAAAGCCCAAGATGATATGCATTTGAGAAAATGGTGCATTTGCTTTCCTGGTGGTCTTGTGTTTTAAGACAACAGGTTGGTTTAAATGTGAAGCGTTGGTATAACTAAACTAATATATCAACCTTTAAGGAAAAATTAGGTTTTACAGAGATAGCAGAAGTAAATTCATACTTTATTCCCAACCATCAGGTGCTTTTTTTCTTTCTCTGAATTAGCAGAATTGTTGTGGTCTCTCCTTCCCTTCACTTCAGCATACTCTCTTCCCTCAGAGGATCTCAAAAAAAAAAAACCACAGTTCAAATTTAACGGATAAAATTCCAATAAACATTATACAATGGTCTGAAACAAGTTAATCATTGCTTTCACTGGTCAATCATACAAAATCTAATGCTTGGCTTATGTGAACTACAAGGCAACAACAGGACCCCTAAGGAGCTCATCTAAATGAGGACAGAGTCCTGATCTTGGACTCCTTACTCAAGCATGACTGTTCCAGTAAGAGCAGGTGAACTCATAACCTTTAACGGTATCCACAATCTAGTAGCTAAACTTGCTTGTGCATTAGATAAAATACATTACTTTGTTCATAAACCACTCTAACCTGATAAACCACAATGACTCAAAATCCTTCATATTAAACTATTCCTGAAACCAGGCACAACTGTCTAGAAACCTGTCCTTTAGAAATATTTTTGTGCTATGGTGACTCTGAACCAACAATATTAGATTTAAAATATGACCACTTCAAAATGTCTGGGAGTGCTGTTTTGTTTGTGGGTGCAATTTTTATAAAGCAAGCAGATTTTTATTCAGCTCGATTTATTGGCATGGCAAGGAAAGTGTTTGCATGCCATGCTTTCACGCTCTCAGTCAGCAGACAAACAACTGGTAAATTAGTTTCTTTTAGCCAAAAGTGCATGGAATAAAAAAGCAATTCTAGAAGGAGTCATATACTAAATGGTTTCATCTGACAACGGGAACTGTAACCCAATATATCCCAAAGAAGAAGAAACATTTTTGCATCTGGAAGACAATTTGAATTGAGCTTGATAAGGATACTTCTAACCTCTGAAGTGCTGTGTGAACTGCATCCTGCATTGTGCAGTCTAACAAGGCTGCCTTTGTTGATGTCGATACAGAGCACAGATAACAAAGTGGCTGATGTGCCCACCCACACAAAGTAACAGTTTTAACTCCAGATTTAGAAAAGCACACAATATATTTGTGATTATGCATGACACAGACTCCTAATGCAATATGTAATTTATGCAGTTTGGTTAATTTAGCTCATCTCTCCTGCCTAAGATGCAATCATTTACCTGAAGATGAATGTCAACCCAGTAAGCCAGAAGCCATTTATCAGCTTTTAGCTAAGAAATATTTGAAGAGCTTAAAAAAAGGCAAGTATTAAAATGCAGATTGAAATGAGTATGAATGCTTTGATTATTACATGGAGTCCTGGAGTGGGGAGAGGGGAGCATATCCTGTTTTGTGGTTAGGAAAAGTTGGCAATCTGAATATGACCCCCACCCTTTTTCGTGCAATCTCTGCATAATAAATTTGACATTTCAGAAGAAAGCTTCCATTCTCCTCCAGCAGCCCTGTGCAGAGGAGTAAAAAAAAAGTGGGTCCTCCACTCCATTTTTTTCAGTGGTCCACAGGATTTCCAAAAATAATACCCTGCCCAGATGTTGAATCAGACTTTCAGTTTATTTGCAGGCAGCAGAATCAGTAGATTTCAAATTAGCTTCAGATGCTGTGAGTGAGGAAACATCACTTCCCTCCAAATTCAACATATAAGAGTTTTTTTGCATTTTTATGCTTGTTTTAAAAAACTTACAGGCCAAGAATTAACAGTTGAGCTCTAAATCAATGCTTCTTTCAAGATCAGAACTTCTGAACTAAAAGAAATGCTTAATCTTGGTAAAACTTGGGCACTACTGGTACCCAAACATTCCACCTCAGCCACCTGCAATTCTTAATTGACATAAAAAACACCACAACCAAGACTGTAGAAGCTACTCATGATACTAAAAATGCCAGATCATCTCAGACACAACAATTAAAATATATATCTGTAGTTTGTTAGTTTTCCCTTAGTTCAGTATCAAAAGTGTTATTCTTGATGCCTTCCAATCCTGTATTTTTTATTTGATTACCAAATTTAGCTTCAAAAGAGTGCAAAAAGATGCAGCCTGTATTTCTATTATTTTATCACTGTACTCAGACTTGGAGGAGGTGGGAAAGACAAAAATCCCCCTCAAAACAACAAAAAACCTGTCCACCAGGTAGGCATAGCATGCTACTGCAACATGGGAAAGGTTTGCCTCAGGAAAAGTACACTTTGTGGTTCAAACATCTGCTATTTCTTTTTAGTCAAAGCATATCCAGAGTTCCCAAAAATACAATTGTAGCATATTCTCAAATATCTGGATGCTTCTATTAGAACAGTTTATGTCTGGGAAATGAGGATTTAAAATAAACATTGAGTCAAATCCTAAAGCCCTTAACCTGGGCAAACTTCCATTCACCAAAGCACCAAAAAAAAAGTCAAATTCCTCTCTTTTTGTTAGGTTTATAGAGATTTAAACAGATTCAACCACATTTCTCGAATTCTGATCTGTCCATCTGAAAGTTAAGACCACCTGCTGGTGGAAATGGAGAAAGAGTAAAACCCTAGCCTTGGATTATTACAATATGAAGCATCAGGTCTGCTAAGAGTATAGCATCAAAACAGGAGAAACAAGGCATTCAATTAGCACTACAACTCTGCCATAATTTCGGTGTTCTTGAACTAGAACTTTGTCCCTATTATTAATCCACTTAGGAACAACAAAAGGACAAAGATTATTCTTTGGACTACTAACCAAGACAAGTTATTTTAAAAGATGCTTTAAGTACTATTCTTGACATGTTTTCATTCTATCCGTTTCTCTATAAACACTCATAGTTACCCATGTTAAGATCCTAGTCACCAGAAAGCAGCAACTCTGGTTCTATTTTTACTCTTTTGGATACAGATGAGAAATACACACTTTTCCTCCACACCCAAGTCAGACTCTGCCCTCAGGCATGGGGGCATGAAACACCTCCTCACAAACACCACCTGCAAACTCAGCTAGGTGTACATATGCCCTAGCAAGAACGAGTAGTTTTACAGTATGCATCCATATAGCTTAAGGAAGATTGAAGGAGCCCAGAGTTTGTACTACTGATCTATCTCAGGGGACTTTGGAGAAGCATATGACTACTTTATGAAGAAACTAAAACAAAAATAATAGGGTGTTTTTTGGAGGGGTACAGTGATGTTTAGATGCAAAGCATCAAGTTTATAATAAGCAGAAATCAATTCTGCATGCTGCATTTAAGCTATTCCTGGAACCCTTTTTTCCCTATTTGTTCTTGAAACACAATCAGCAGCACCACCAAAGAAACAAAACCCAAAGAATATCCCCCTATTAAAAGACAATACAATGTACATGCATTTGCACACATCCTAGGCTAAACCAGCCATACCCTTGCATCAATATATTGTAAGTAGTCTGACAATACGCCTGGATGTCTCATGTAAAAAACAGTCAGGCTGAATCAATAATTAAGAGTAGCTGGAATTATACAATATTTCAAGAATATTTTATCCCTATGATAAATATTGATTATCTCAATATCTGGAGATCAAAAGTTGTCATTTAGCATGTTAAGAGTTATGGCTGACTTTATCCTTCCAAGTGTACTGTGAGATAAGCAGGTTGGTTTCCTTGCAAAAGTGCAAATCACTGTAACAAGATTACACACAAACACTACACATTTGGTGCAGCAAACAAGTCATCCGCTTTGCTCATCATCTTGTTATACCTCTTCCTTACAGAATCTACTGTAGTTCCAAGGCAATCACAGTTATTTCCCATGTCAGTTTGTCCTCTAGAAAAATAGTGACCTCAAACCACAGTTTTCTCGCTTCACAAAAATACCAATCAAGTGTTGTGATCTCACAGTGCTAGAACATAAACCTTTTTAAGCATTCCAAATGTAAGATGACCTACGGACTCCGAGACGACTCTATAAGAGTTATAAATCTAAGACTTTTATTTTATCAGAAGCTGTGCTTTTGTAGTCCAAAATCCCTTAGTCACACTACTATTTCTATTTGTTACATATATGTGTCCATATTGTCTAAGCTAATACATGATTGGTTACTATCTTTCATGTCACCGCCCACATTCGGGTCAGGTTGGTTTACTTCCGCTTCCAGTTGGTTTACTTCCGGGTCGTTCTCTTGCCGCATTGTCGTACTTTCTCTTTCTTTATCCCTGTGTCATCTTAAGGTGGTCTTTCTAAATTACAGAATTCTTAAGGTGGTGATTCCAAGCCATAGAACTCTATATAATCACATCCATTTTAATTCATGAAGCCTCCAACATTCCAAAGACCCCAAACCCAAAAAACCTCCCGTAAGAATTATTTTGAGATATTTATACAGTTTATTCATCAGTACTACACAATACACACTTGTGACATGGTCTGTGTAATCTTTTTCCATAATACTATTTACATTTAAATCATGCTTTTTCTAAGTTGGCATTCAGTTAAAGAGACTCCAGTGGCCCTGTGTATATAGCTTTAGTGCCATTGAGTTTGGATATAACCATTTAGTTTTGAACTGCTAAAAGACCAAAAAAAAAAAACCACTGGAGGTAGTCCACAGAGTCTGTTACTTGGGAGTGAAGTTAACTATCACTGTCAAGATTAAGAGATTAATTGTACGACCAAGGCAAAGTGGAAGATTCTATAAAAAGATATCTGAAGGGCAGAGCACAACAAGCAGCAAGAGTGAATGCATTACATACCGGATTACTAACTGAACTGACCTTATCTGAATTGAAGAAAAAGTAACTTTTTTTTTTCGTTCTTCATCAGTAACCTCACCCCCAAAACCAATACAAGGTGCATTCCTGATGGACTTACCACTGTTTGGGAAGTTAGAAATTACATTTGAGCAGTTTAGTAGAAATTCTGTGGCAAAGTATTACTTTCTATTTTGTATAAAATTCTATAGGAGTGCAGAAAAAGAGACCTACTGTCAGACAAAATCAATTCCTGTAGAAAGCCTCAAAACTAAATCAAGCTTGGGAGCTCAACTTGAGCATCAGGTTTAGTCATAGCACCCCAAATCAATGTCCAGACTAATGAGGAGTGATAAACTAAATCTGAGTAAAGGACTCAAACATCTTTTACCCAGAGCAGGCTGCAAACCATGGCTGCTCAACTCTCATGTTAGCAGTAGACTGGTCAGCTAACTGAAAAGCATGTTTGCTTTCAGGTTTGTTCAGGTCCCTGAACTTAGAAGCTCATAGAAATTAATGTCATTTGGTGGAAGCAGTATCCCATTTAACTAACTGGCAACTTCATAAAACAATTTGTTTTAGAAAATTTCCTGACTAGCTCAGCTGAGGAGAAAGACTTTGTATTTGCTAAGGTGTTCCAAGAGGGCTTCTCTATCTCCAGCTTTAGATTCTGTGATTAACTAAAAAAGCAAAGATATAGCAAGTTACACTAATTCATAATGAGGAATGTACGATGTCACATAATGACAGATAGGTTAAGCCCTGCAGGGCATGAAATCTCAATGGCAAAATACCAAATAGCATTAAGTCATATATATTATGCAATCAGCTCCTACTTCTAGTTTGGTCTCGGAGGAGGGGACAAGGAGGAGGGGGGGAGCATGCACAAAATTCCAACTTAATGTAAAATATTTTAAATTATTTTAGAAACAAGCAATGGCTACTATTGCTTTAAAAATCTGCATGAACTCATTATAGTGATGTCTTCCTTAAATAAAACATCACCCCCTCACTCTGCCTTGCATGCAAACAATAATCCTGCTTTCTGACAGGCTGAAAGTTTCAACTGCCCTTGAGAATGTGTATTTTCAAAAATAGAAATATATTTATTTCATTAGAATTCTAGGTTAGAATTAAAGCTAGCCTTCCGAAGTGAGCATAAAGACATCAAACTCTCTGAAATCTTGGATTTAAGTTTTTTCTTTTAAAAAGATAAAGCAAATCACAAATTCCAGTCCTCAAACGCCACTGTGAACAGAGACATTTCTCAGATACAGTTTCTGTTTGGGCTCATCTCTAATTTATATGATTAGTGCAATGAATATATGCATAAATACTCATCTGGGATTTGGTTTACTGAATAGAAACATGCTGCTCGGAGAGAAATACTAATAAGGAGTTGGTCTTTAGATCAATATCTGGATCCATTTGTGGACATTAAGATAAACAAGAATCTGCAGCTGCTTATTAGAATTTAATACCACATTCTGTCTTTGGTAGAAGCAGTATTAAAAACTATTGATTAGTTTAGCTTCATAGCTTTTTAAATGAAAATCCAAGTTGTATATTTCTGCAGGTCTAAGAACAGTCTTGATGCCTTAATACTATTCTCATTATTCTTTAACTGTATTTCCAGCATTTTCTACTTCCTCATATCGCTACAAAGTTTTCCTTCATTATTACTTTTTAAACCACTGAGTGGCAGGTCATCAGTCAGTTTCACCTGCAAAATCCAATGGCAATGTGCTGTCTATGAATTAGACAACTTCTCTCATCGGCAAGTCTTCAGCTTTCCCTTTTCATTCATCGGTTTCACAGCATTCTCTGCTATCTCAGCTCTTAGTCTTATTTCCAGATCAGTGTAAATCAAAATTACAGAGAAGGTATGATTAGTGCATTTAAGTTTTGACTGAGAGTTCAGGAAAAGAAAAAACAAAAAAACACACCAAAAAAACCAAACAAAAACCAAACAAACAAACAAAAAACCAAAATAAACTAACAAACAAGGAAAACCACCTACCCTCTACTTGATACAACCATGATTTTCAGCTACCTTATGAATCACAAAGCTTCTCAGCTTTTGCTTATAACCTCCTTCACTACCCATTTTTGACACAAAAGCTTAGTAGCAGCCAACCTGTGGCTTCATTACCTTACATGTTTCCCAAGTAATTGAAGGGCAGCTTCACGGCTGGAGCTACATAACACAAGTGACAGGAAGAAATAGTAAACCTGCAGGAGCTCGGTGACCTTGGGATGCAGGCACACTGCCACTGTCACTGGGAAGTCACTGGCACCTTCCAGGAGCACACTAGTCCTGCCTGGCCCTTACCCATTAACTAAAAGCCCATTTTTTGAGTAAATGGACTTTACTGGCTTTCAGCTAAATTAAAATTCAGGTAACGAGCCACATGTCAGCTGGCTAACAACAAGCAAGCAACACATTTTAGTGTGTTGTACAGATAGAAAACAGACTTCACTCTACACAAAAGCAAGAATTTTTTTAAGGTATCTTTAACAGAAAAACACACGGGAGTTTTGTTCATGTCTTTGGAAGTTCACAACAATTTAACTTAACTCCTCAAATAAAATACATCAATTCTCTATCATTCTGATACTACAAACAAATGTATACAAGATATCAGTAAATTACCACAGATTTCCACCATTTTAATCCAACTCAATCTTCAAATTCATTCGAGACTGCATTATCATTTACAGTGAAATCATCCACTGTCTTCACACAGTTATAAAAAAAATAAAGGTACATTCTTAACAGCTTCATAGATACCTTGTTTCTTCATTAATTGATTGTCAAGGTGTTCTGAAATGCAGAATATTCTTTAGGAATGAAGAATTTAAAAAAAGTAATATTTTTACTCTGTTTCCTCCAGAGTTTAACACAGCTAAAAAAACCACTTGAACTGACTTGCTACAAATTTTATTCCCGGATAGTATCGTGGAATATTAGGCAGGAAAAAATGTGTGATCAGAATATTACAAAAATGAAATACAACCTATTATGTACTTATTTACGACATTTCCAATTTGCTTCACAAACAGCTTAACTGGCTGATCATAAGCAAGACAGGAAATACCAAGAATGTCGACCATCATCCACAAGCAAGCTAATATGAAACAGAATGTGCAAGAATACAGAAAACAGCACAAATTAATTTAATTGAACCCTGCAGCACCAAAATTTAACTGTATTTGGAAGTAAGAGGTAAGATAAGGCCCTGAGAAAGAATATAAAGATCTCCAGGCCTCTTTCCATATGACAGCTATCTTGATAGGAAACTTTCCAGGACTATCCCATCTCAAAGAAGACATTATGACACAGATGATTTCACATTATGAGAATAAAATGTATTTTGACTTGGAGAAGTGAACAGAATCTTAATGCGGACTATAATCTGCCTGAGGTTAGGAAGGCTCTGCAGAG
>NW_010197127.1:17638-21490 GCF_000695765.1 Mesitornis unicolor | reverse complement strand
GCAGGACTCTGCACTTCCCCTTGTTATATTTGTTATTTCCCTTGTTATATAAATCTGCACTGAATTCTTAAATCTGCAGTGCGCACTGAAGAAGCGTTAAATTATGTTCTTCATTCATTGGCAAACTGGCAGAAGAAGAGATTAATCACTATCATTTTCTTCAGTAATTTCAAGGGGTGTGGAGAAGGCTCTCAGAACAATTCAAATATCTGAATTGCAGAGCACCAAGTGAAAGGAGACAATTGCAGCTGATTTCTGTGATCTGTTGCCCAATGGCAAAATATCTTTTCTTTTTGAGGAATGCATATTCCAGATATCCGCTGCTGGCATTTTGTCATCTACTTCATCGGATGCTGTGCTTCCTGTTTTGGATAATATACTGAGCACATGTGGTAACTAACTTTTATCAAATCTGACAGCAGACCACTGTTTGATAGACTTGTTTCTGAAAAAATGTATGGAACTTCTTGGACTGAAATGCAAGGAAGTTCAGACCCAGTTGGCCACCCTCCAATGGGCTTAATGCAAAACTACTCTGGTTGAAGATTATTAAGAGCATTCTCCTAGAAATATCTCTAAATCAATTTTGAGACATTACAAGTCCATAGTTTGTCTTGCTATAGGGAAATTGTCTGGAAAGTTAAATTTCTTGAAGGCAAGTAAAGATGACTTTTCCAGATATCAGGCCTGATTGTGACATCTCCATAAATGCTCAGCTGCCAATTTTAAAGCCAAGAAATACTCTATAAAAGAGGGGTGACAAAAACTGCCTTCGGAAATTCTGGGTTCAGTGTCTGGCTGGGAGAATATGAATCCTAAGAAGACGTGACTCTATTTCTACACAATTTCCAGTCATCAGAGGAACACCCTATGGAATTCAAAGAGAATATTCACCTTTCAATCAACTCAGTTTCTAAAGCAGAGATGGAATCCTGTGTTGAATTTTATTGGATGACTTACATACTTTCAGAAAGGATCTAGTTCTAAATTCCTTTCTACACAACATTTTTCTACATATTTATTGGCTTCATCTCTATGATGGTCCATGGGATTTTCCATGTGGATGAGGAAAGCCCTTTAATACCTGAAACAAGGGAAACCTGCCCATTTAAAAGCCATGTGGCAAGGGTATGTCTGTATGGCACAGCTCAGTGTCATGCAGAGATACTGGAAGCCACCCTGGATAATCTTGCTGGGTTAGGGGAAGCATTACAGCTGTATTAAGACAAGACTCCACCCAGGCTCATATAATTTTCCTCTCAGCTGAGCTTATTAGTCTACAGAAGGTGGTGTACTGATGCAAAGAGGTGTTTTGGTGGTTCCATAGTAACCTATTTAGATTCTGTATGGCCTTTTTGAAGCCATCACATTCTGTTAAGCAGACTTTCCAAAAGTGACTGGAAGGAAGAAAACATTTGCGTGAGAGATGCCTCATCCAATGCAAGTTAAATTCACTGCACCCCCTATGGAAGGTGTCAACAAATGGGAATGCCAAATGAAGTTATTTAAAGTTGATCCTGATCTTAGAGATTATCTTCCAAGAAATGAGCAGACTAATGTACAGCGAGGAGGAGGAAAGCGTTTCTAGTGTGGTTGAATAGGTAAGCCACAGGCCTAGTGATCTGATCTAAGGCACTTGAGCTGAAGTTTTCAAATGCCTCTGCCTTCCCACTTGTGCACTTTAACACAGTGAGAAACCAGTTCTTCCAAAGCACATATGAATCTGATCCCAGACTGTGTCTGTGATTTTAAAATAAAGGTTTAGAGGTTCCTAGAATGTGCCTAGAATGAACACTACGTACCATAATTCACACCATTTTGTGATGATTTTTGTTATTCTGAAGTCAATCTCTCCATAACACATAGCTTATGACTTCCAGTAATAACAAAAGATTTTAATTTTATTTTTGCAAGTGGCCAGCTGTTTTATCTGTACAATGATAACTGCTATTTCAATTTTAAAATTCACCCCCTTTGCAAGAGCCAGGAATTTCCTTCACCACATGTGTCTGTATTCCTTTACATTATCCTAACACACACACACAATTGTCAAGCTAGACTTTGACAATGAAATTAGTGTCATGGATAAGAAAAATAAGAGCTTTAGCCTCTAGGTGCACCTGTTTACAGCAACTAGGCAGGCTCAGTCAGGGTGTGTGTATGTGTCAATCTGCCACTGCAGCTGTTCCATTACCATAAAAAAACCATAGTATTTATTAAGTTTTAAGCCTTTCTGAACTCCATAACTTTGGCTTACAAAAGCAGGCTGTAATGCTATGTCTGGACTGTGATAATGGTTCAGATAAAGATCCAGCATGTGACTTCTAATGACAACATTAAGTCTATTGGAAGGAACCATATCAAACTGTATGCAGCAAAGCAGACAGCAAATATGAGCCATGAAGAATTAATGATTAACCACTCACTGCACGCTTCACTGGGAACAGCACTGCCACTGAAGGAGTCTGCAAACGGCAGAAGTTAACTCACAAACGGGAGTTACACAGCAAGGTAAAAATCGCAAATGCATTGCTTAAACTTTGGTTGTGTGTTTTTCAGTGGAAGAAAGTTATTTCCTTTGCAAATAAGTGTCAGGTATTGTTCATGTCCCCAGTCCTGCAGCTGATTTTATATGGACAAGGCACCCCTGTACCTTCAACAGATTCCCCACACACATGCTGAATTTAATGGCAGTCCCAGGGATACACACATAGATTCAGCTAAGGTGTAGCAGTTCCAGTTACAACAACCAACCGAACTCTTAGACGCTGTATTACATCTTCATTATTCTTTAAAAACTGTTTGTGGTTTTTATTTTTCTAGAAGAAAGTTTTGTGGAATTATATTCATTAATCTTTGTGCATTCTGTAATTTCAGCAACCCATAACATTTGAAAGCTGACTTTGGAGATGCCACCTTCTAAATGACTTCTAACATCCACAGCTTCAAATTAACATCACTGAGAGAACTGGCTGGAAACCCTGGAGAACTCAATACCAGGCTGTGAAGATGACATCCATCTCCCTCTGTTCCCGGCAGTGAGGAACTGATGCCCTGCAATTGCTCTTTTACTTCTGTGCAAGGTACAAGTCTTGGCTCCTGCTTCCCTAGGAATTCAGTGGGAGCTGGGAAAAGCAGGCGGGAGCACTTGCCTCTTCCAGAGATGAAATCCTGCTGTCAGCTGGTGTGTTGTGGGTCACCACTGCCCACATCAACAGCTTGAGAGCCAGCCTGCTCTGCTGCGGGCCAGGCAAGTGGTGCGCTAGGGACCTGCCTGGCCTGTGAAACCCCAGGTCTGCACAGCCAAAATCTCGACCTGCCTCTCCACCAGGGAGCACAAGTGAGTAGTGGTGCTGTATGAAACTCTTTGTGTAATCAATGGATGAAAGCAGATAACCCCAAAGGTTAATTCAGCCTACATCAGATTTAAATTGCCTAACTGTAAAAGACTGCATTGACAGTGTGATATGATGAAGCTCCAACGTTGAGGTTTGCTGGAAGTGCATGGTTGTTTACCTAAGTCAAGTGCCAAATACGGAAATTATGTTTATGCCAATACAGTTCTATTTATGGCACTTCTATTTATCTTGAAATCGTGAATGGGCCTAATGAAAATGAGGATGAGCTCCAGCATATTGAGGAAAGTAGGTTATGATGTTCTCTCCCTAAAACTACAGAAAATTTTCGTAGTTAAACAAGAAGCACTTAATGGTTTGGGTCAGTGTTTTGGCCCAGACTGATCCAACTCCTGACTGCTCCACCTTCTGGCACTTTGTCCCCTCACTTTATAACCAGCATGGAGCACCCTGATTCCATTTATATTCTTGCAATGGCTTTTTCATTTGTTTTCTG
>NW_010197127.1:0-17607 GCF_000695765.1 Mesitornis unicolor | reverse complement strand
CAGGAATTTGGCCTCTGAATTAGTTATGTTTTATGATGGGTATGAACAGCTTAACCTTCTGTTGTGGGCTGAACTCTGCTGGCTGCCAGATGCCCACCGACCCGCTCTCTCAGTTCTTCCTTCACCGTGGCTGAGGGGCTTAGCTGTGCCCTGAGCTGGGTCGGTTGGAGCCGTCTGGAACTGGCTGTGTCTGACACAGGGCAGCCCTGGCCTCTCCTCTCAGAGGCCACTCTGCAGCCCCCACTGCCAGTGCTGGGCACCTGCACCCAGTGCAGCTTCACAAAGGTCCAGATCCATAAGGAGATTTGCTCTTTGATCTCATCTGATCTAAACATCACAGGCAGTTTTGTCAATATGAAAATTTACAGTCAAATTTACATTTACAGTTCTCTCACCTATTTTATTCATCCAAAAGTCAGATCTCTAGTCTAGAGTTATGGACCAGGTTCCCTCTACGGTCAGTGGAGACAGACAGACTCCTTCAGATGCATGTTCACTATGTCCTAAACCACGGATGACTGGTTGGGCTGGAACATCCCTTCAGCAGGCTTGTCCCTCTCCACTGGCTATGGAGGTAGACAAGACATTATTTCCCTCCTCTTTCTTGGAGGCTGCTTGGTGTCCATTCTAAAACATGTTTCTTTGTTGTTTCAGAAAGGAAACAGCCTTTGCTACGCAAGAACCTGTTTTTAGTGATCCATGGATCAAACAGCTTCCATAATTTCACAATCAGGGCAGTCTAGCATCTCATTATGGAGATACCATAGCCCAGTACCATAGCAGGTCTTCATGAAGTTTCATGCAAGTTTTGGAGTCTTTGGGTCTTGGGTATGTGCAAGCATGTGTCTGTGTGTGTGTGTGTGTGTGTGTGTGTGTGTGTGTGCATACATTCATAGGGGTGTGTGTTTGTGTGTGTGTACATACACTGCTAAAGGGAAGAGGTTAGGGAGTGGGTTTATGTGCAAGACCTGTGATCATCCACCCTGGTCAACGAATAGTTCTTTGGCTCTGTTTCGGACCCCTCCAACTAGCTGTCTGCAAGACAAATCTCAGGATGGCCCAAGCCAACTGGTGCCAAATGACTTTTGATTTAGCAGCAGAGACACAGCTATGGCCTGTGCTATTGCAACATTAAATTACTGTGTTGAATGGGTGTAAGGTACAAATAAAGTACTGGGTTTCAAGGAAGAAGTTAGGAAGCGTTTTTAAAAATAAGGATGTGGAATGATGACTATGGGAGGGGTCCAATTTCCCAAACAAAGGCATTTGGAGCCACTTGAGATGCCCAAAGGTAACAAACATGTCCATTCAGTGCTGGGAAAGGCAGCACAGAGACTATAGGGGATTTGCTTCTGGCATGGAAGCCAGGTACCCACTGGGCTTTCCTGCAGTGCCTACAGTCACAACAGGGCCATAAATACAGGTAACTCTATCACACACTTATTCATTAATCATGGGTTTACACATTTTCTTTAAGGAATTGTTTTCAAAATCTTTTTCTTTTTTTCCTTTTCTTCTTTTTTTATACAGCTATTTAGTGAATTATGATACTCTTACTGAAAATGAGTAGCACTTTACACTGTGAGTAGACATTCCTTTCAGAGTAATTTACCCCAATGACAACTCTGCTGTTGAATGTGAGAATTGTAAAACCAGGCCAAAAATTAATGTGTGAGAAAGGGGAATGGTTCCTAATATTCACCACTAATTTGAATTATTTTTATTTGGAAAGGAATGGCTTATCTTTTTTTTTTCTTTTCATTTTTTTTTCTTTAAAAAGAATTTGGAATTAGCTAAAACTTTCTCCAACCTGTTTTTTAAATTAATGATTGCTCTGGATTCTCTAGTTTTATGAATTTAAAAAAATCATCCTTGCATTACAAAACCACATTTTCTTTTAATTTAATGGCTGCTTTCCAAAGCAGGAAGTTAAGAAAATAAAGCAACTTTATAGCCAGAGTAAAATAAATAGTACTGTCCTAAGAGGGAATTCTATTTATACTCCCTTTGTATTTATATATCCTATTCTGTCCTCTTCTCCATTCCGCTTACTGTAATTAAAATCATAGCTTCTGAAGTAATTTTACATTTCCTTTCCAGCGCTAATGCTGATATACCACCTACAGCAATTATAATGGTGTGATTGCTAGTATAGGCAAGTTAAAAAGGTCAGCTAACACTTTACTCTGTGCTATTTAAATCTGGTCTTTGTAGGCAGGTCATTATGATGAAATAAGTGATGATTTCACAAATGTTTTATCATAAGTATAGTCTTGAAGTTGCACATGTTCTAACAATTACAGTGCTGTGCAGAAATAACCATCTTTCTGAATATGGATCCTCTTCTCAGGAGAAGGGAGGGTGACCTTGGTTCCAGCTGGGATAGAGTCACATAGCATTTACATTGGCTCTTTGTTCAGTCTGCATAGAGAAATATACGCTTAAAGTGCTTGGTTTGTCTTCTGGAGCTCTTCATGGGTACATATGCCTCTTCACTGAGAGCAGAGGGAAACATGCTGGCTCATTTATCAGGACTATTGCTCACTTGTGGTCATACACATCAGGCGTAGGTACATGTGCCCTAGAGCTGTGTGCTCAGATTAGTCATCCTACATCTGGATATAGACTGTTATATAAAAGTGATGTTATCGTCATCATCATCAACTTAGCAAAGAAAAACCTGGAAATAATTCTGATTTATGAACTCCAAGCAGCTGGGGTCAGATAAGGGGCAAAGAGAAGAAACGTCTCAGGGACACCCTTGTCCTCGATGGCTGTGTCTATGCAGCCAGATGCATTAATTCCAGCTGTCACAAAACCATGTCACTCTAACCAGGGCTGTAGTGGTGGTGGCAACAGGGCAGCAGCCATCGGCAGCCACATGGGCTGGTGGGAGTGATCCCCAAGTTGTGTCTCCCCAGTACAGCTCACAACTCTGGTGTCACAGAGAACCAGTTGCTTTGTTTCAAAAGAGAGCCAGAGAGCTAATTAGTGCTTATGAATTAGATAAGACACTAGATAATCAGGAATGTATGGGGGCAGGAGTGCCAGGAAATGTGCCAGTGTAAGAATAACCATTATTTCCTAAATTATTTCCCTGAACAAATAATGCGCTGGCTGTGGTGGAGTCCTCCTGAGTCACTTGTCCTGCACCAACTAGCTAGGTTAAGCCTAAAAGAAGGTCTGGATTTAACTTTAGGTGCACTTTGGGCTTCATAGTCCTTTAATGAATCTAATTATGAGGGCATTCATAATGTGGTCTTGTTTGTATGTGATGCTGGGCAGAAACTTCATGGGAGTCAAACTCATTAATACAAAATGCACTCATAAAAAGCAGCTACAGAATTATCCTGCTATCATAAACTCATATCTTTTGGGACTTACGAGTCACTGCAAGCAAATGGAAAAAAAACCAAACTGAAACAATGCAGTGCTACTTGGCAAGGCTTTTTCAGGATGAATAAATGTTCTTTCATACAAACGCAGTGCCAGGCACATTGGAGGCTGATCCCTATTTGGAATTTGCAGGCAATATAGGAAAACTGCACAGTCTGAGGCTGCCTCGTCACACTCCTTCAAAGGTGGAATAGAGGTGGCAGAGCTAAATCCCTCAGAATACCAGAGCTCCAGTAAGAACAAGCATTGCCCAGTGTCGAATGACATGAAGAAATGCTGATATAAAACAGTGAAGCATACCTTTAGCCATCCCTCCTCCAAAGCCAGCAGCTGGTTTGAGTAAAGCTCAGTCATACCTAGAGGTTTTCCACATCGGTAATGTGTGTAAGAGCTGTCTGGCAGATGTGGAATAAATCCAAGACAAATGCAGGACATGCTGGACAGGCTGCGCATGTGGTGTAAGGGGGAGTACTGGGGCTGCCTGTCTGCTGCTGCTCACTGGAGGTGCTGGGTGAAGGTGGGTGGCCAGACAGGGCACCTTGGAGGAGATAGGTCCGAGCTGTCATAATGCTGGTGATCCCAGATATAAAGATTTTGACCCATGTCGAGGCGATCAGGCATCCAGAAGTCACAAACAAAACCATAAATGTATCCAAATGCGCCTAGAGGGAGCTTTTCAGCAGAAAGGGGTTGCGGGGTGGTTGTGGGAGGGCATGTTCAGAAAAATTTGGAAAAGCCTACTACGTACTAGGGTGCCTGCAGACAGTGACATGAAAGAGATCTCAACTCTTCCCGGTGTTTTGAGGCTAGAACAGCTCCTTTTTTCAACATATTTAGTTTTTGTGGGCTTATAAATGTTAAAACATGATCAAAGTAACAGTTTGTTCATTAAATATATGCTCTAGAACTGAGCAGTGATTCCTAATTGCGAAATGGGTAGTACTCAGCCCAGCTTTCTGATTGGCTTTAGGGAGCTTGAATGCATGGCCTTATTTCACTGCAAAGCCCTGGCAGACTTTGCACATTAAAATTCTAAACTGTCTAAGTAGGTGTGAAACTAATTTTGTGTTTATTTTTTAAAAACCACCTATGATCATTTAGGGCCATCCACTTCACTTTGGGAGGCCCTTACCTAGCTGCAGGTGGGCCCTAGGAGACAATAAAGCCCACCTCAGAGAGGATAATTTCTTGAATATCATAACTTGAATATTTATAGCTTCTGGAATCGTTGTAGCTACTTATCCATGTTTCCAGCCACAACTTTTCTTAATAAGAAGGGCTTTGAAAAACTTGCTAAATCTGAACATAAAAGGAAACAGAAGTTTTCCTAGTGCAGTGGAATTTTTTAAGTCACATAGTAACTTTATTGATGAAACAAGGAAGAAAGCAGTTTTCCACCAGACTTTGCAGAGCTTATTTACAAAACACCAAGATTTTTTCATTAATGTGTAGGCAAGGCAAAGTCATGATGAGGTTTCCTGCAGAGTGAGGACGCTTATGTGGCTAGTCATTTCATCAGTGGGTTATCTTATTCCTTTGCTTGTGGTGTTTTAATATGTTTATGAGGGACAAACCTTGAGGGGAAAATAAAACTTTCAAAGGGAGATGAAAGAACTCAGAGTTATTTTGGCATGTTAAAGTTTTATTTAGCATGTGAAAATGCGTGCTACATCCTATTTACACAAATGCAAGAAATACTTGCAAATCACCTTGTGCATCTGTAATTCATATCTTGACTGACTGTGCTTTGCAGTTCATTTAGTCACTGACAGGAGACAAGCAACAGGTCACCAAAATTGGTCAGTGAAGTCCAGAGAGCACTGAAATCATACTGGCTGCCTGGGGTTCACCCTGTTTCAGATACATAATTTTGGGTATTTAAAGAAAAGTGTCTGCATGTAAAGTAGAGAGTTAAGCTTCTCCTCCTGTCAGTGGAGAAGTGGAGGTCTGGGGCAGGATTCAGTTACCTAAGCATGGGTGTCTGGTGTCATGTGAGATGCCCAAGTGTCTCCCACCAGATTCCTTCTGGTGCCCTGGAGAGGTTCAGGTCACCTGTAGGTGGGTCCTATGCCCATCAGTAAGCCCCATGTGGATAATCTGGATAACCCAGGCTATCTCAAGCGGCACAGATGTTTTAGGCAGCAGAACTGCACTTGTGTTTGACTGGGAGCTACATCCTAGCCTCAGTTCTGCATTAGTGCATGGCAGTATGCACATAATGTGTGATCTTCGCTTCTGCTGTTGTGTACTCTTCTCTGTATCATTTCTCAGTGCTACTGTTTGATGATTTTTTGACAGGTCAGACCCCTGGCTTTGCTATCTTTCCTACCACATATGTAGTGGTTGCATGTAGCTCTGGGAAGACAGAAACTATGGCTTTAATAACAGTGTCTCAAGTGGACAAATTGTGAGAGCACGTTGATGGCTGACACGTAGTTAGATTAATGCAAAAGCATAAACATGCACATACTCAAGACACATCTACTGTATTAAAGGAGCTGTGGTTGGTAACTAATTTTATTCTTAGTATTTATTTGTTTCTCCTGCTCCAAAGGTCTGAAGATGAAGGGACAGCCAGGATGTAGGTGCTAAGCCATTTTGTGACCCCTCCTGGCATAAATGACAATAGAACTACAGGTAGCAGTGAAGATAAAAATCAGTGCCGCTAACTAAATTTTCAGAAACGGAACCAGATTTTCAAAGATCCTGCAGCCAATAGCTTCATTGTCCTCTGCGGGAACGGTAGGATGGAAAGTTCTTTTGCAAATGTGACTCTTCTTTCCCAGAGGTACAAAAATATCTCACCACCACCAAATGGGGTGACTTTAGCTGCTGAATGAGGTTTCAGACTTAGTGCTAGCAGGTTATAAATCATCTGAGGAAGCTGTTACGCCTTATTGTCAATGATCAGAGCTAGGAAGCATTGCAGTTCTGTGGAAGTGTTACGACTACGCATATATAATATGCTACTATGTATGTTTATGTTTATATTACTATGTATGTTTGTGTTATTACTACATTTATAAGTGTAGGGACTAAAAGATAAAGTATCATTTTCCCATTAGGTATTGTCCCTCTAAATCAGGAGTAATGACTATAAATGTGTAAAAAGAATGAGTCAGCAATGCAATTTTCTGTCCTAAGTAATTGCTCTGGAGTTTCTCTACCAGTTCAACAGCTTTTACCCTAAGGTATTAAAAACCAAGAAACTGAGGAAACAAGAAACAACCATGAGGTTGTCTCTCCTCTAAGGCAAATCTTACAAATCACAGACTGTGAGCCAGGTCCTGCTGCTTTTGTACCCAGAAGGAGGAAGCTTTGGTTCTTTAATTTAGTGGTCCGAGCCCTTTTTTTCCATAGTGTTGGAAAAATGAAATAAAAAGACTGATTGATTATAACAACAAGCTGAATACCAGATGTTTCATGAATGTATGGCTTCCCCAGCCCACACCCATGTGGATGTAAGAGAAAAAGAAAAACAAAGGACTGTTTATAATTGTCAGAATATTAAAACCTTTGCTTATTCAATGTTCTTTCTTTGCTGGCCTGTTCATGCAGCCAAAAAATTGATTTACGACACAGACCATTCATTACTTGAGTTTTGCTTTCCAAACTTGGTAGAAGTATTTCATGGCCGTAGTCAGATGTCTTTCTTTATGTAAATTTTGATAATTTGGAGGCTATCTTTAAACCAGTTCCTGAAACCACAGGCCGTAATAACTCACTTGGTTTCATGCGCTCTGCTCAGTTCCATCAAGATAAATTGCTGGGTTTGGTGTCCTTTGCCAAAAGAGAGGAACATTCCCTTCTCCTGTTACATAACACTGAGACACTTGAGCGGGAGAGATGGGAGCCAAGGCTTGCTGACTAGCAGGTATTCTGCGGCTCTGGGACTTTCTTCCACTCTTTAGAGTATCTTTTATGGAAATCCAAGTATTGTTCTCCTACAAATTTGCGAATGCAGCTATCACTAGTGCATCAGCCTTTCCCTGAAAGAAAGAATGTGGACCAAAGCTTTTCTGCTATACCCATATGAACATTTCTGCTTGCTTGTAAAGGATTTTTTTGTTTCAGCAATGCAAGAGTTGGTCCAAGAACATATATTAAAAAAAGTTCATCATACTGTTTTATAGTTTCTATAAAAATCTAAAGTTATTTTTCCACAGTTGTCAAAGAGCAAAATCCTTCTTAGGATTCATTACTATCTTTAACTCCTTGGATGACAAGATACATGAAAGTGATTTTTTGATGTCATTACTGTTTTCATGGGTTTATTGCTTCACATCACTTGACAGTGTTTCAAGACAGACTTCATACCTCACAGGTTGATTTGTGCCTGGTGCAGCCACACTTTAAAGACAGACAGTAAAACTGGAAAGTATGTATTAGTGGGAAACAACAGCCTCCCTGCGCAAGACTACTGTTTGCTTGAATTAGGATCCTGAACTGCCTGAATCCATACTTTGCATGTGCTACATTTCAGTGTAACTGAAATGAAAAATGATGCCACTGCCTTGTTTAAAGTGTGAGATGGCTAAAAAAGTGTCACATCAAATCCCCTGCTTTTCTGTTTGATCTGTTCTTCAGCAGTTTTTATAATCTGGATATTTCAACTGAGATAACTCCCTTAGTGTTTTCCTTAACTTAAATAAATACACATATGTGCATGAGTTTAGCTTGGTTTCTGAGAGAAATGAGGCTTCAGCCATTACATGGTAAAGAGTATGTCCATATGTCTTTCTCATTCCTCCTTTGTAATAACTTTTGAGCTAGTTGCTATGTGACAACCAAAACTAACAAGCAGGAGGTCCCAGGAACCCTAACTTTCTACACATCTTGTGGAAACTGATGGCTGCAGAGGCAAGAGAGACCCAAATAAGGGCTGCTACTGAGGGAAAATCCGTTATAATTCAACTCTGTAGCATGTGAAAGGAGTACAGGTGACCAGTTTGCACACACTGCTGGTTGTAGGACAGCACATGTCATGACAAAGCATGTCTTTGGTCATGCTTTCCTGACCAAAGAGCTGGGGAAAATGGGAGGCGTCTCAGGGGGTAGTGGAGGGATGCATGGAGTGGAAGCATATGGAGAAACAAAGCCAGCTAATCCCACTGCTCACTCAATGGTTTATCTGTACATCTGTATTTATCTAGCATGATTAAAAAATCTGAATAGGTTTTATATGTACTACTGAGGGCAGTGAGAGCTGATCTCTCCTGGTATCAAATTGGCGATGGCCAGCTGAGGATCTTGGGGTTTTCTTAGGCAGTATTTAACCAAAGAAGGAGAAAAAGGGAAAGAGGCTTCAGATTATAGGCTAGTTGCTCCTGGGACTTAAATAATTTGTTAGTTTACTAGACTTCACCGACTAGACGCCACCTCTTCCTTCTAATGTACAGATCACCAGGTTTTTTTCTGGTGCACGTATGGAGATTCTGTTGGTACACTTATTCTCAGAAAGCCCATCGAATAGACTATAAAGTTCCTCTTCGATCTATAAGCAGAAATGTCTGATAATATATAAGTGTTTATCAATTTTACACTTAAAATAGAAGGACCAGGACTGCCTTTTACAAACAAATTTTAAAATCCCTTTTATTAAAATACTAAAAAAAGTACACTATGTTATGCTGTAGCTTAGATAAAATGGAGTGTATTTTTAGCCCTTTTGCTAACAGTTGTGATTTCTTGTTGAAATTTTATTTCCATTCAAGAAAGGGTCACTGGAAGACTACAAAAACCAAAATTAGCACATTGAATTTGAGTGTAAGGCTTGTAAGAATCCTGATTATCCCTAGTAGCAAGAGGAAATTCATAGAATCATAGAAATGTTACGGTTGGAAAAGACCTTTAAGATCATCGAGTTCAACCGTTATCTAGCTCTACCATGCCCACTTCTGAGGAGCAGTGGCCTTCAGTTCCTCCTGCTTGTTGCCCATGCTGCGTGCATTGGTGTAGATGCACTTCAGCTGGGCTAATGATCTTGACACCTTTCTGGAGGGAGCAGCCCTAATTCCCAGCAGACCATTGTTGGATGCTTCCATAGTTACTATGTTCCATAGTTACCAAATTATTCAAATCTGTTTTTCCTGCTGTGTTTTCTCTCCTAATATGCAGTCATAGATTGGAAAAAAACAACTTGTGAACTAAGGTGTGGATTAATTTTGAGCACTTGATGACAGTGCACATGGTCTTTCTATAAAGCTCTCTATTATATAAATCTATAGATATTTATAGTGCTCTGTAATACTGTCACTGAAAGTAAGATTCAAAGATTTCAGCAGCTGACACATGCTAGGCAGTTAGCACAGGTCAAATTTTTTAGTATCGCCTCTACCAAAAGTTATCATCTCTCTTCTTATTTAAACATTCATTTAACTGTGCTCCAACCCAAATCTTTGCAAATATCTTACTGTGAAAATGTATATATATAATTTTTGGTGATCGGGAAAATGTCTTATACTGTGACCATCGTTTTCTTTTGGGCTCTCTATATGTTCTTTGAAGAAAACAAGGCACCTGCAAAATACAGTTAAGTGTTTTGATAGGTTAAGTCATTCGCTCTTTGTTGAGGAAAGGGTCGTGAGCAGCTGTGTCTGTACCACTGGCACCTTCATGGGTCTGCATCATCCCTGAGCTGGAAGTGCAGAGCCACTGCAACCAGCCCCAGGAGGCCCACATGGCAATGCTTCCCCAGGCAGCTTCCAAAACCAGCTAGGAGGCTCAGCATGTCCCTGTGCTGGGTACATCCCACCCACAGGTGACACTGACAAGATGAGCCCCCATCTCATTGGTGACTTACCACAGAGGAGGAGAAAGTGTGTCCGGTGAAGGGTTAGGGCTAGGTTTTGGGAGATTTAGGAGTAGAGCTGATTTTGTGCATTCAGATTTTTTTTTACTTCAGTGGGAGCTGCTCATGAAGCTGTTTCTAAAACCTCAGCAAAAGCAATATCTAGTTTTGGTAGCAATTATCTTATCTTTGGTACCATTATCTTCTGTTTGCTGAAAATCCTCAAAGCTATTCTGGCATCAAGCCCTCAGTACTTATGAGTCTGTGCCTCATTTTCCCCTCTGTAAAGAAAAGTCTGAGAGTTCTGCCACATGTTATGGGACCTAAAGTGTCATCACAACGGAGCCCCTTAGCTGGAAGGAGCTGATGCTCTCAATGTGCATTACAGCCTGTATTTTTGCTTGCATGCTTTAGTCTCACATCAGAAAAACTCCTTTACAAAGGGTTACGCTTCCAGATTTTATACCTGATTTCTTCTGAACATCTTGTGAAATATAAGAAAATTCCTAAAGATTTCCATTTGTCTATGTAAAATGCTGCTCTCTGTAACTAAATGTGGATTTAGAGAGCCTATGTTTATAGCAACATCTCAAAAACTAGGACTGCTGCATGGACCGCGATCGGAAAATGTTCTATGTAGTACTTCATCTAGTTGTATCAAAACTGGGGAGTGGACAATGTAACTTTGAATAGCTGAGATTTAAAAAAAAAGGGGTTTTTTTTAAAGTGAAGAATGGAAAATACATGAAATATCAGACAGTTTGGCAGTTAAAGCAGACAGAAGACAGAAAGAGGAATCGTGATATAATAAATGCATAAGGGGAAGAAATAATTCTTTCTCTACTTTTTCCACACAGAGGTACAACTTAAACACAACTTTCTTTTCTTAAATACACCTATGTCAAATGCATGAGGAACCTGATAATGACATTAATACTAACAAAAGAGGGAATTTGATAGCCTAAAATATGCACACACTGATTTCAGATTTATTTTACACAAACCAGATAGAATCAGCCACAGATAATCCCTGTCACAGAACAGAGACAATTTTTCTCATGCAAATATAGAGCTCTGCTATATATAGCCTACTTTATTATAAACTTTATTCTTTAGAGATTAAATTATTTAGCTCCTTATGAGGTATAACAGTGTAGTCCAAAGCCAAAATGACCTTTTAAAGCTGGTCACTTCCATTAGGATGCATTCCACTATCCTGTTTCTAACTTAGTAGGATAGTGAGGCAACTATTTTGATTCCATTTATTAAAGGAAAAGAAGAAAGAAAAATAGCAAAGCAGTTGGAGAGCAACCTTTCTGGGAGCCAGTCATAAGATGCTTTGGTTTTGAAAGCCACACAATGCAGAGTGGCCACATCCTCTTCCATTCAGAAGCACAGCCCGTGGAGGTGCCCACATTTTGTGCAACAACCCAGAGCTCAGTGCAACTGCACGCAGTTGCATGTGCAATGCCTGAATGGAGGAAATCTTGATAGTTCCTGTGGAAGCTGGGCTACCTATTCAGTCAAAGTGGAAAAAGATCCCACAGATCAGAGGGAGAATAGTTTACTCTCTTGTAGATCCAAATTCTAGTAATAAATGTATTGGCTGGAGGTGAAGGACGGACACATGCGTTCAGATCACCTTGTATCAAGCTCATCAGATCTGGGATCCAGGTTAGGACTTTCCACTAGGAAACAGAATCCTAATGACTAAATAATAGGACCCTTGAGAGAGGCCTTATTTTTCTGTCTTTACTGAAAACGGTGCACTTGAAATAAATGTGGATCGAGTGAAGAAAAAGGCTTGAGGTTCATAATGCAGACAGCTGGGAGAGAAAGGTCATTCTTTGACTCCAGCCCTGGTGGCTCCCATTTGTCATGCAAAGCAGAAGAGCTTTCCACAGAAAACCTCACGTGTTTGCTAGGCTGCTTCTGTGCTCTGGACACATTTTAAGCTCATACACTGCATTAGGCAAAGGTAAGACTTGAACATTGGCTTCCTATATTGGATAATACTATCCTAACCAGTAACACACATGTCTCCACTGATTTGTGAATTGTTCCAAATCCCCTTCATAAATGTAGCCCCTCTTTATAATTTTGTTTCAGAAATACTTGGATGAGCCAATCTGTAATTTTTGAATGTTTTCCTCATTTTTTGTGCCAACCAACATTTGCCAAATGCGACTCACACTGAAGTACCTCTTCCAGTTGAAATTGCTCCCCCCTCCCCACCCCCGAAAATAAATTATTTATCAAAAATAATTCACTGGGCCACTCTATGGTAGAGCATTCCTGGCTGTGTCATAGGAGATTATCCTATTCTCCTCAGTGCCTGTACTACCTTGTTCAGTGCATTTTCTGAGGCAAGCTTAATGGAAGGCAGGTTAATTCAATATTAGCCAAAGAGAGTAATCAGAGAGCCAAACACAGTGGAATATTAATTTTCCATCTGCATAAGTCACTGAAGTGAGAGATGTGAGCTAGCAGGGATTGTTTAATCCTACAGGGTAGAAGTGTGAAGTGAGAGATTCGGCCAGGCAGCAGCATCAGCTGCCAAGTGTTCGGAAAGGAAGAAGAAAGGAATCTCTGGATGCCAGTGCTAATCCTTCCAGAGCTGCGATTTGCTGATGACACTGCCAGTCATTCCTCTTTTTTAGTGCAGTGCTTTCCCATCTGCATCTGTCTGTCTGTCTACCTACCTATTTCCTGTGGTATTTAAATAATAAAATATTACTTTTGAGACACTGGAGATATTTTCCTGTTGAAGCACAGCAACAGCACAGTTAAGCCCTTTACAAGTGCCATGGCTCAATGTTACTGCATTGCTCTAGGTAGCATTTACCTAATACTAAATAAGAACGTGGGGTTTGAGAGAAATTGTTCAAAGATGAGGACTGTGGGAAATTTCACATATCGACAGGATGAATGAGTGAGAAAAATGGCATAGCAAGTGTCTTTGCAGAGGTTTCTTCCTCCTGCAGTTTAGAGCAATACAGAACGTCCAGAACCATGGAATTCCCAGAATTTTGCTTGAAACAAAACAAAAGCCCCTGTTTCTTTTCAGCTTGAAACCACCTGATCCTCATCTAAACCTGGAAGACTGACATTCTCTTTGTTCTCCGCTTCAATCAATTAAGTGTATGTGCACAGCTTTTTCGAATCTGCTTACTGCTTACTTATGACACCAGAAGGATGTTCCAAACTGGTGGTCACTGAATTCTTCTACTTAAATCAAAACACTCTGTGGAGATCTAAATTTAACCATCTTTTCCTTCCCCAAGACTGATAATAAGCAGATTCATAAACTAAAGAGGTACAGCATCTCTTTCCAGTACTGTGTATAGACAAACCGCACCATATATTTAGGCTAGCTGGTAGAGGCCAAATTCAGTCCTCGGCTACATTCTTTGGGATCATATTGAACTCAATGAGAACCACCTGCACACAGAATTTGACCCCAAAATGAAAGCCTGGCCACAGATTTGATTTGAATTACTTGACTTAGAAGTGAAGTAGCCATTTTATTTTATTTTATTTTTTTTAATAAAGAAGATAGGATGTTTCTCTGTGGAATATATAAGAAAACATTTAGAAATACTTTTGGACAATAGTGATGTAGTAGTGTGCTGCACCATCTTTTAAAATGTACCATTTTCCCGTGGTGTACCAGAGCCATTATGTTTGAGATAGCAGGGCATTTTATTGCCACATGACTCACAAATTCACCTGAGCAGCAGTTTACAGATGGGTTGAGTCTTGTTAAGGTCTGTTTTGGTTTTAAGCAAACTTGTGCACTCACCAAACACTGTGGCTAGTTTGCTTTTATTGTCCTGGTAAATTACAAAATGTGCAGGTTAAGGAATTTGTCTTCTACTTTAAAAGCAAGAAGTTAAAAATTATGGCAATTCTTTAATAATAATAGACTCAGAAAAAGAAAAAGAGAGAAAAATTATCACTGGCTTAAGACTAATGTACTTCTATTAGCCCTACTGCAGCTAAGAGGATTACTTGAAAATTTGGTTTAATGCTTCTTGAACTTTTCTTACTTAATTTCCTCAATTTAACTATGGTAATAATGAAAAATAAGTGTTCCGTTACTTAACGTGCACCTGACTATGTGCCTGTCAGTGAAGCAACATGACTTCTGAGGTCAGAATATCTCCAGTTCATGTTTGTTCTAAATAATAGTCCAGTGGTGGCAGCAATGTCTAGCTTTTAGAAGCTAAAAGAGGTACCCTTGAAATATTTCAAATACTCTCATGTACTTGAAAGTGAAACACTCATTTAATAAAAGTGTAATCTTGAACAATGGAAAGTGTGAGTGCTTAAAGCATGTACAATAATCTTTTGAAATATAGTTTCTCTCTCCTTCTCTTTCTTCGTCCCCTTTGTAACCAGAAAAAAACATGAGTGAATTGCACAGGCAGCTCAAAGATGTGTACTTAAAATCGAGTGACTGGATGCCAATGGTATTTTCAAGGACATGGGAGACATTGACTTAAACCAAGGACTGAAACCACTAGAACATGTTCTTAGGCATATTCTCACTCCCCTTCTTCTTTTCTGCTCCTTCAATTCCTCCTCGTCTCTAAAAAAAGTGTTTGATTAAACAGAAGAGCTCTCTTGCTTTTTGAACAGTTACCCATTTAGGGCCAGGTCAGATACCTTTTCTTAGTAGTACCTTCCTCCACAAGAGCCCTTAAGATTGCAATAGTACTAATGGCAGCGTACAGTGTTCCTGTATGGTAACTGTATTCTGGCCATTAAAACACATACCTGCTCTAAGGTCACCTATACAAGGTGTTTCCATTATGTATTGCAAGTGTGCAGTTATCAAAGGTAGTTTGGAAATCAAAAGCAGTGTCACTGCAATAAAAAAGTCATAGCATGAGCTGAGCAAGCTTTCCCAGGACCCCGAACACAGGCGTGAATAATCAAACTACATAGAAACCTGTACTGGTACCAACTAGAGTTCATTTTAGTACATGCCATAAGCAGGGAAACATGTCTAGTCCAAGCTTCAGTATGGTTTAGCCACATACACTCATTTTTCCTGTGCAGACACTGGACTAGAGGTTGACCTCAAAGTGTGTGGCTTGGCTACATTGGAGGCAACATACTCCAAATACTTTGTGAGAGAAGGTCACAGGCTCCCAAAGCATTGCCTTTGCTTGTTTATCAATGAAAGGATAGTTTAGTGTCTCCAGATCTGTAGTGATCCTGTGGTCTGACACAGAAGGTACTGGAACAAGCTTTGAGCAACAGGGTGACAGTGCCCAGAGGGCACCCACCCTCTGGGGAATATGGCTGCCTGGGCTCAGGACAGGCATAGAGATTATTTAGGTGTCCAGCCATGACACATCCCAGTGGGGCTATTTCTCTTTCGCTTGGGAAGCTGCTTTTAAAGCTCTAACTCTCACCTTTGATCTCTGCCCGAACTATACTGCAGCTGTGCCTGTGCCTGGTCTTGTATCTCCCTGATCTGGACCTTAATCCTGATCCATTGACTTGACTTTGTTGCTCGGCCTTGCACTTGCTTCTCCATTATGGATTTGCAGAGTGATTAACAGGGTCTCAGTTGATGCTGATCGCTCTTCCTCAACCTGCCCTGTCATGCATGGGTACTGTAAGGCTAGGTGCCTTGTCAGGCAGGCTGCTGCCTTGTCTGCCTTCCTGTGACCCATAGCTCCCAGGCTGTCTTCCCTCTTGGTGCAGCCTCTTCTCACTGCTCCATGGCCCTCAGCATGGGGTTCAACACCCCCAGCTGTGGGCTTCAGCAGTACCAGCATCACATCTGGTCGACAAGTTTGTATTGCCTTCCCGACAAAGACAGAAAACCAGATGCTGGCGGTCCATCTGAGCTATCTTATATGGTCATTTTAGGTGAAATGAATTCTACCCTGGAAGGGTCTGATTCTCTTTGTTGATTAACAAATGAGCCTAGAAAAAGTCCATCAAACATAGGCATGCACTTAGCAGGTTTTGAAATTTGGACAGATGAGTCCCTGCTATGGTGTCTGTACCTGTCTCTGACCACCTGTTCATCAGATTGCTTGTTTCCTGTATTGTACTCTAAATGTTTAGGTTCATTCTTCATTGAGGCAAAAATTGTCTCTTACTGTCTGGCTCTGTAGACCACAACACAACATAATACCCCACAGCTAGAGTATTGGGACACTAATACAAATAATTAAAAATATAGTTCAACATTGCCTCAAATAAAAATACACTAGCTCTCTGTGGATAAAATTATGCTGAGGTCAAACCCTAATCTCAGAAGAGCAATGCAACTTAGTAAAAATTTGAACTAATACCTCTCCCTTCATTTGAGCTATTAAAGCACCTTATGCTTTCCTATCAGATTTGTTAAATCTATATCCAGGGGAATTGGGATAATAGGGAATAATTTGGTTAGTGAACCAAAGAATTTGTGACTCAATCAGTTCTAGCAATGTTTATTAGTATGCTTTTCAGTCTCTGTAAAATGTATATTCAGTTTCCATTGCCTCCTTTGGGTCCAGCTGTACCAATTAGTCTTCTAAGAGAAGGTGATATTAGCATAACCACAAATGTGTCATCTCTGAGTTGACAATACTTTCTACTGTGGACCATCTAATTTCTGAATCTGAAGGCGGCATTGCCTATGCACATTTGGTCAGTGCGTCATCTCTTTTATGTTTATTGCTGATGGTTTTCTGCTTGAGATATTAATTAAAAGAGCAGTTTAGAATTTTTAGAAGAGATTTGAAAGGTTAGTTCATAGCAAGAACCAGCCTGATTTTGGAAATTTCTGAGTGTAAAAGCTTCCATATATTTGACCTACAAACAGCTTCTTTTCCTTGACCATCCTTACCTATTGAGCTGTGTTTGATTTTAAGCCCTTGTCCTGGGAGTTCATAGGTTTCCATTCCGAACAGTATTTTCTTTGGTTTCATTCTTCTGGAATGTGAACATGGATCCTAAAAGCCCTCTTTGGGTTTTGGTATCCAAAACTCAGCTGAGGGGCAGTTGATGTGTTTCATTGCTTGCTAGTCATATTCAGCGTGCAGGTAAAATTTTGCATTTTGAAATTTCTGTGCATGAACTAATGAGTTAATCCAAATTAGCAGAGAAAATACTTGGCAGAATTCCCTGACTCTTGTTGGCCTGAGGGCTGGGAGCACATGAATGCTCTCGAATATGCATCTCCCACATGGCATCCCATAGCTGTGCCCACTTGAGTCAAAGGACAAGAAGCAAGTACTCCTTTGAAGTATTACCTTAAACAAGAGATAAGGAATAGTAAACTTAACTGAAGCCTAACTGATGGCAAACAATTCCATCACAATAAGCAATTGCTGAAACTGTCTTTCAACCTGTGTAATGTAATCATGACAGCAATCGACCAAGCCCAGTCTCTTCCCCGCCCCCCCCCCGCC
>NW_010197126.1:23958-29767 GCF_000695765.1 Mesitornis unicolor | reverse complement strand
CCACGCAGCCCCACTGCCACCACTGGGAGCCGTGGAGGAAAGCTCTGTGTGCTCAGCCACAGCCGGGTGGGGTCTGTGGGACACGGGTGGGTTCTGCACCGCCACACGAAACACGGACCCCAGCACACGCAGAGTTCAGGTCAACCCTGCTCGTGGTTACTCATTCTCCCTCTGGTTTTGGTGCCAGCACCGCACGTCTGTTGAGATCTCCGGGACCGGCTGTGCCTGGAGCAGGCGGTGTGTACCGGCACAGCGAGGAGGATTCCTCCTCACGTCCATGTGCTGTCTCTGCAAGGAGATGTGCGACACGCAGAGCTGCTGAGATCAAACCCCGCCAATACCCTCGTCCTCTCGGGCTGTCTTTCCATATTCATTACAACTGCAGAACATGCGACTTTCCACAGAGCGCCTGATACCAAGCAAAAACGTGTTTCAGGTATCTACGTTGATTTTCCCTCCTAATTGCCAGGATATTACAGTGTGCCGCACTTTTCATTTAGTTGGAGACAATACCCTAAGAGTTTCATTACTGTACAGTGTGGAATATCTGTCACAGATAATCTGGGGGCAAGAGGCACTGGGTGATAATACTTCAAAATCCTCTGATTCACAATGACACAAAGTGAGACCTCCTTGGCAGGAGAGCTCAAAACGCTGCAGAAACCCAGGACGGGCGGGTGCACACAGCGCATCCCTTGCGGGTCAGACCCCGGGTGTCTCCCCACAAAAAGCCATGTCCAGTAGCACTGTCTGCAGCTATGTTAGCCTGTGTAAGGGAAGTCTCAGTCTCCTGAAAAATTAAATAAGCATAAGAGTGATCCAGAAAAACTCCTCCTTTTGCAGCATGTATAACCCCACAGCCTGACACGAGCCTTTAGCAAGATGCCCGCTCTCATTTCAGTGTCTTTCCACGTCAGAAAGACCTTCAAAACACAGCTAACACAGCAGCTACAGGCGCTGGGTGGCGTGACCCCGCACACGTTGAACCGCTTTAGGAAACCTCTGATCTCCCTCGATGCCAGGAGAAGAGCGCGTATTCGGAGCCGGGTTCCCTCCTGGAACACGAGCACTGGGGTCTGTTCATAAGCTGCCATGGGGCAAACGCGGGGATCACGACAGTGATTTTTCCAGTACGCGGTGTTATTTCCCTCCCCGCGTTGCTGAGCGCTCCTTTGCTCTCACTGCAGACCCGGCTTTGGCACGGCGCACACAGAGCCCGGTGCTGGGGTGTGCGCCACCAGCTCCCGGGGACGAGAAATGAACCCCAAACACACCCTCACCCAGATGCCACAGCATCCAGCGCCCTGCGCCCAGCAGCGTCCCTGAGCACAGCAGATGGCAGCTCCCTGTCCTTACGCTGGGCTCCTGGTGCCCCTGGATGTCTGCGAGCGCTGCAGGCAGACAGGACAGGACAAGACCAGACAAGATGAGCGGCTCCTCACAACCGGGTCTGCAGAACCAGCGCCCCGGAGATCTCCTTCCTCAGAGATTTACTGATGCTCCTGTGACTCGATGGTGCCAAGGGACACAGCACGCACCTCACCACGTACGGGAGCACCACCAGCAAGAGGAGCACACGGGGAAATGTTTGGGGTATCCTGAAGATACTGTACAAAATGCAGAAACGCCACCAAGTTCTTGAGGAGCTCTGTTAGGACCTGAGGATTTGTAGCAATGGGAAACATTACTGTGGCCACTCGGATACCCCAGACACAGCAAGGAGTTTTATTTTCTACATTCTGATACTAGCAGTAACCGCTCAGCTAGGGTTAATGTGAAATAAAAACGATCATTAGACGCTCCTGTTCGGGTGTTTTAATGCACAGGAAGCGCTGCCCTGCTGTGCTGGGACAGGGGAGGCGAGCGCAGCTTGGAAGGTGAGGGGGTCTCATCCTTGGCACAGGCTCACCCTGCCACAGTCGCTGCAAGTCCACACCAGGGCTCTTCCTGCAGGAGGTGACCGTGCCTCCTCTCCCCTCTGAGCCGCCCTAACGCCGCATCGCGGCGCGGCGCTTTACGGCCCCACAGCTACTTACTGCCACCACTACCGTGTTCTAACGTGCCCACAGTGCGGATGCGATCCCAACCCCGGCGTATTTGTTGTTAAAGGCGAAAGATCAGGTTATTTCCCATCGGTCTCAGTAAACGGTACGTCATGCAAGTCATGTTTACAGCCGCCCCGTAATTTTGATGGACTACGAGTACACCGTTACCAGCCTGCTCAAGATTCGTGCTGACATAAGACTGCACCGCTCATTGTTTTCACTTCGGAGCATGTCCTCCCCATTCAAATCAAGCTGATGTACCGGAGGAAAAAAAAGGTGAAGCCCACAGACAGGGAGTGCTTTACCTTGGGCTTTTCCTCCCTGCACATGGATGGGGACCAGGGAATTTGTGTCCTGCATTTCAGACAAAACGTCCCTCCCTTCCCAGCTGCCGGACAAGTCTCTCCTTTATTCTGCACAGTTTGGGAAGGGTGCACAAACAGAGTGCCAACAATTGGGGTTCTCCAGGTGGGAACACCAGACATTTGGTCCTGCAGTCACTACTGCTGCCGCGGGACTGAAACCTCACTGTTGTGCAGGGAGTTTCCTTGTTCTAGCTCATTGGGAAGCAGCAACGGTGCCACCACCATCTGCCTCCAGCTCCGAGCTCCCTGGAACCTCCTGCTCACACCAGGGTAGTACTACTACTGCTGGAGCAGGGATAAACACACCCAGATCAAACTGGAGCAGGTACGAACACATCCAGATCAAACTGGAGCAGGTACAAACACATCCAGATCAAACTGCAGCAGGGATAAACACATCCAGATCAAACTGGAGCAGGTACAAACACACCCAGATCAAACTGGAGCAGGGATAAACACACCCAGATCAAACTGGAGCAGGTACAAACACACCCAGATCAAACTGGAGCAGGTAGAGAGGCACCAATTGGGAACGTAAGAGATCACAGTGCACAAGCCAAGCACACGATCCACTTGCTAATGAGCATCCTCTAAATACCTCTTGTGCCGTTACAAAATTACTCAATGTCAAAATTTCCAGTAAGAGCCTTATTAGACCTGGCATGTACTATTTTCCTTCACAAATCTGTTTCGCATTGGCTCAATTAAAATTGTTATGTATTTTTGGGTCTTGTGTAGGTGCCATCTGTTTAACAGTACAAGTGGGTCCTGCGATGCGCTTGTAAATTTTCTGGTGCAATCATTTTTTTGATATAATGAGGGGCTCTGGATACAAGAAACTCCCTATACTAAGTGATCTTTTCTTTTCTGGCAGTGAACTCACAGCGATTCTTGCCGCCTTACAAGGATGGCTCCGCATCCCATGGAAAAGCAAACAGTTGATCTATGTGTTTGCGCCGGAGTCGTATTATTTAATTCACGCTTGTTTTTTTCTCTTGCTTTTCTGCCTGGCTCTGTAATGGAGCCGTTCCCAAGCTGGGATCCATCGGATCGCTCCTGGCTGGGCTTCCCATTGCTGGAGCCGTGGAGCCAGGTCCTGCGCAGGGAGCAGCGCTGCAGGACGGGGCCGGGCTGTGCCGAGGCTGAGTAGAACAAACCACACCAACAGCACCGGGAACGGATGCACCTTGGGAGCAAACACCCCCTCCCAAAACCCTGCTCTACAGCAGAAACCTGGGACAAAGCTCCTGGGAAACCCAACTCAAACGGTTTTTACACTTTGGGGTTTTTATTGCTGTTTTTAGCTCTAAGTGTCATGGCACAAGCACCAAACGCTGTTCCTAAAGCACAAAGAATTACACCAGAACCCCAGACCCAACCCCTGTTTCGGGTGCTCAGTGGGACGGTACCCACAGACCACAACGAGAAGGGCTCGTTAGGAGCCCTGCAGACGGACGGTGGTGCTGCGGCCGCCCGTGACGACTCCCATTGCACCTCACCCCATCCCGTCCCTTCCCAGCACGCCACCCCGACAGACCCCATTCAACACAGCACCCCAGGACGCCCTCACCCCTTCCAAAAGCCCCCCGTCACCCACAGGGTTACCCTGAGGGCTGCTCGGGACAGCTGCTCGGGGTGTTGTCACCCCCGAACACACCGTGTCCGCTGACAGCGCTGCGAGACGCTGATTAAATTATCTGCTTTAGCCAACCTGCGCAGGGGAAATTAATTGAACTGCAAAACTGATGGGTTCAGTGTTACCTTGTTGGAATGGGGAGGCTGGGCTATGTAATGCTTGATCTCCTTTTATTTGATTAGGCAAATTAGGAAACAACGGTGTGAAATGCATTACTGTACAGATACGATGTCCAAAATGTGAATCCCGTTAGGGCTCTGGCCCTGATGCTTTTGACTTGGCTTTCCCGTAAGCTGCAGAGGAATAAGTAGGCCAGAGATGTATATATTTCAAGTTACGGATGGAAATGCACAGTAATAAACATCATCTTGTGTACAGGCTTCAGTCACTGGAGCATTTCTAAGCTTTGGGAAGAACAGAGCGCAAAACAAACCAGAAATGGGGAGCACACAGCAGGCAGCACCGCTCTCCATCGACACACACCCACAAGACCACAGAGCTTGGGGAAAAGCGGCTTTTGGGGCGACACCGGGGGCAGCGGGGACACGGGAGCTCCCCAGCGGGATGGACAGGGCGCGCGTTGGGGTTGTTTGGGGAGGAAGGGACCCCCGGGGAGAGCTGGGGGACGGGCTCTGCTGTGACCAAGGGACACCCCCTGTCCCCATCTGCCCCTCTGAGGAGAGGTCTGAGCCCAAGGTGACTCCGCACCACCAGGGGAGCACAAACACACGGCAGGAAAGTGAACCAGCACCGCATTTCATCTGTAGCGGGGCTGTACGGAAGAGCCAGTTCAGATATCAGCCGGTGAAGGGTCACTTCACAATATAGCCCTTTCAAATTGCCGTTCAAACTCGGAATTAATTATCCTTTCACCGTCTTGGGTTTTCTTTTCTTCTTTGCTTCACATTAACTGCAGCTGAAATTATTTTAAAGCAATGATCTTGAACATCGTGTCCTTCAGCTGGCCCTGAAAATCCATTTTCTATGGAAAGCCTCCTTTCTTTTCCAAGATTTCTGTTAGTCTATAAAGCTCATCAAGGCTCAGGCTCTCTAGGGGTGTCAGATGTTTGAATAATACCCAGGTGTCTGCCTGCTGGACCAGCTCCAAGGTACTTTATTAGCATGAATAGGCCCATTTGAAAGTGGATTTAACTCCTTCAGCTCCTGGGGAGGGACACGACGCGTGTGAGCAGCCCCAAACACAGGGGCGTGGGATGGAAACAGAGCCCCAGGGACTGGGACACACCGGTCTGGCAAAGGAGCGAGGGCTCTTCCTCAGCTGGAAATGCCCTTAGTGCAGAGTTAGGGACAAGAAGGCCTGCACCCCTCTGCCAGCACAGCCCATGACCCCCTCATTACCACACCACGGTGACTCCGGTGCGAGCACGGCCGTCTCCCGCACTCCCAGGCCCCATCGGCCGCGCGGGGATGCCCTGGTCCAGACGGGGATGGTTGGTGTCTCGCTGCTCAGACCACACGGGCTCAGTCTCCCTCTTTCACAGCACAGATTTGCTTTAATTTCCGGTGTGCAGAGCTGGGCTGTGCAAAACTAAACCCAAAACCCACAACCCTCAGCCTCAAGAAATCAGTTTCCGCTTAAAAATCAAAGCTTCTTTTAAAGCGCAGTGCATTACTTTTTGCAGCAAAAAGGCAAAAATCTGAGCCACCACGATACACAGCATTTGAACGACCACCATCCCAAAGGAGCCGGTTCCCAACCCCGAGGTTTAAGCTATTCATAAGCTGTTTGAGGGCCAGGTACC
>NW_010197126.1:21070-23914 GCF_000695765.1 Mesitornis unicolor | reverse complement strand
TTTTTGGGGTCTGCCCGCAGCCAGCGAGCAGGGGCAGGGGTGGCTTGGGGCGGGGGTTCAGCACCCCCGTCCCCTCACTGACACCCAAATTCTCCTTCCCTTCTGCAGCGCCCGTTTCTTCCCGACCCCTTCGGCAAGGCTCAGCACGCAGAGCCCCGCCAGCCTCGCTCTTACTTAACCAGACGTATCAAAGCCTTTTCCCTCTGCAGGCAGAAACACAGCAGATTCTGCAGACCTGTGTGGACGATGCCCTGCACCACCCGAACGCACCAAAAGCCCCTGGGAGGGACGGGGAACGCGAGCGCGGGGGCAGCCGGGGGTCGCTGCGCTTACTGGGAACGGTTTGGGTGGCCATGGTCAGGTTTTAAGGAGGACGCGGTGCCCATGGCACATCGTAAATCCCAACCCAGCTCTGTAGCTGCTGTTCCTGCCTGCAAAAATAGGTCAGGAAATGCAGCGCGTGGTTTGGGCTTCTCCCGGCTGCTTCGCAGGGAGTCACGCAGCGTGGAAACGCTGCAAGCGCCTCCCGCTCCACACGGGTTTGGTTTCTCTCCTGACACGCCAGGTTTGACTGTCCCCATGGTGGGGTGTGAAACACCACCACGCGCTGAACAACCCCACCGCTAAAACGCTGCCACAGCGTTATCCCTATGGGCTGCCTAGCTCCATCCAGCACATCCTCGCAGGGTACCGGCAATGCCCAGAAAAACCTTAAATTCGGGGTTTCCTGGCACTACCTCTCCCACCCCAGCCCCATGGTGAGGCCGTGTGTGCCCGCACACCCTGCACCAACCACACAGCAACAGCAGAAAGCCGCCTGTTCCTCTACCCAGCTGTACGGCGACCCCAAAAGGCTCTGAAACCAGCGCGGACATGTCCGTATCAACTCAATCCAGCCAGCTGATGGACTGCCTTGCTTCTCCAAGTAATTTCCTCTCAACAGGCCATCTGGTAACCACCAACGGGTCCCTATTTTAGTCTTGCGGGGCGGTGTCTGACACAGGTTTGTGTAAATCCAGCCCGTGTACGTCCAAGCCTTGGAAGTGCCAAGGTTAAAGGCTCTCTCCAGAAAGGGCAAGATGCCATCTCTGCTTGTTCCGAAGCACAAACCCAGTACAACCCCTGTTTTCTCAGGCCATGCTGTTCTCTGTACATGAGAAATGCCTTTTTTGTTAAAAGCAGCTGGGGAGCTTTGCCTGTGAAGTTCTGCTGTTGCGTGCAACAGGAGATTAAAACCGAGCATCGCAGACAGCAGACGCACGCTGGCCAGAGCACGCAACAGCCCTGAGTCATTTTTAGATAAGAACCATAAACCCCTTGGTGCAAACCCACCGCTTTGGATCCCTGCGAAAAGCCTCATCCCTTTCTTTGGCTTCATTTGGGAAGTGAAAGTGTCCTTAGAGCTCTGTGTCCCTCCAGGTGCTGGGCAAGGACCCGTGGCTTTGAGGTGGCCCTCTGATGCCGCGGCTACAGCCATGAACGTGCCACCAAAGCCAACCTTTTCCGCTGCCAAAGCATCGCGGAGGCTGCTCATGCAGAATTAGGACAGAGCTGGCAAGCACGAGGTTTCCTGTAGCCGTGCTCTCAAACATACTGGGGAAACGTGAATTTTGGGAAGAGCGAAAGGAAGTTCGAGCCTTGTGCAGGGGCCACAGCCGCTGGGAGGGGAGGAGACAGGAAAAGCTGTTGGCTCTGCATCCCGCTGGAGAAAAGCGGTGTCACTGTCACCTGGAGAGACAAACCAGGCGCCACGCACAGCTCATTTCAGCCCTCCACACAGCGACTCCAACCTCTCTCATCCTCCTCTGCTCCCCAGGGCCAAGAGGGGGGCAGTGTCCCTAGGGACCCTGCCAGGGTCTCCCAAACAGCGGTGCCTGCACCCCCCGCAGCACCCCTTGTCCAGCCAGCAGGTCTACCCATCCACCAGGACCCGGACATCTTCGGATGAGCAAAGCCAACGCCACGTCTAGGGGATCTTCACCTGTATGGGGATGATGACGGTGTCTGAAAGCGGCTGATGCGATGCTGGGTACCTGCCTCACCCAAATACTGTACTGGGGGTGACTGGTGGCACCGCATCCTCCTCCACCCCAAATACTGACCCCGAGAGACAAAATGCTGCAGGACAACGGGACTCCCCATTTATTTACACTTGTTTCACGTGACGGAGCCGCTTCAACCAGCAGCTGAAGTTGAAACAGGACCGGATTAAAAGGTAAACATTTCTCACAGCTTTCTCATCAACTATATTAAATATAGTAAAAAAAAAAGGCCCCGCAATATTTTCTGTATTTGCTGAAGGATGACGTCCTCCTTCCCTTAAGCGTGTGCCAGATTACTCATAAACCTGGACCATATGCCGCTGCAATTTACTGATGGGCCCAAGCTGTTTTGGTAGATACAAAATCCGAGGGGATTAGGGAGGCTCGATCCACACTGAAAACAGAGCAACAGTGGTGGGGCAGCTGCTTGCTCTCTTTGCTCAGCCCCAATTTAGGTCAGGAGCCAACAGAGCGGCCAAACGCGATGGGCGCGGGCGGCCCCGCTCCTCTGGGGAGCCAGGAGATGGCAGAGACAGCGGCCGGGGCTCCCCACGCTGCCGGCTCTGCCTGGAGAGCCCCATTCAAACCAAGCCCTGCCTGCCCTGCCCCAGCGCCTGCCCTCTGCTGGCAACCCCCTGATCACAGCCGCATGGTCACCCCTGCAGTCTGCACATCCCCTGCCACCCCACCAGGCACACACCACACCATGCACACACCACCATGCACACACCACACCTTACAGACATCACCATGCACACACCACACCATGCACACACCACACCGCACAGACCACACCATGCAC
>NW_010197126.1:18626-20625 GCF_000695765.1 Mesitornis unicolor | reverse complement strand
CATGCCCACACCACACCATGCACACCCCACCATGCACACACCACACCATACAGACACCACCATGCACACACCACACCATGCACACACCACCATGCACACCACACCATGCACACACCACACCATGCACACACCACCATGCACACACCACACCATACACACACCACCATGCACACACCACACCATACACACACCACCATGCACACACCACACCATGCACACACCACCATGCACACACCACACCATACAGACACCACCATGCACACACCACACCATGCACACCCCACCATGCACATCATTACACACACCATACACACAGCACCATACAGACCCCACCACACGCACACCCCACCATACATATACCACAACATACATACACCACCATACACACATCCCCTGTCACCCCATCATACACCCACCACACCATACACCCACCACCATACACACCACAGACCTCCCACCACACGCACACACCATACACACCCCACACACACCCTACCATACACACCATCATACACAAGCCACCACACCAAACACACCCCCTATCACCCCACCACACACACACACCATACACACACCACACCACACGCACACCCCACCACACACACACCACCGCGCACACACCCACCATACACACCCCACAACACACACCCCACCACACACACCCCACTGCTCAGGCGCGGTGCCTTCCCACACCTCCAGCCTGCATCAGGGAAACCTCGTTATTTCAGCTTATCACTGCTGCTCTCCTCGGGACGCTGCACCGCATCTGCGGTAAGAAACACCGGCCCCACATGTGCACTTCAGAAACCCTTCTGGCAAGCGCAGGCCCCAGGGCTCGGTGTAAACGAGCCCCAGGCAGGCAGCAACAGGCTGCCAGGAGGAGAAACTCACACCTCGTGTGCAGGGTTTACTGGGTTTTTTGGTTATCTGACAGATCTGTCCTCCTCAAGTTCCCCTGTCACTGCCGTGTTCCCTGCCGAGACGGAGCGCGGTCCCTCCCTCCTTCTCCTGCCCAGATGTGCGGTGCAGATGGGGTTTGCAGAGAGGGACGAGGTCTGGCTGACGATAACTGTTTACAACTTTTATTAAACCCATCTTCCTTCTCTAATTATTATAATAGTTCCCGCAAACATCGCCCGTGGACTTCCAGTGATTGACGCTTGTGTCTTAATGAAAGCTGTGGAATTATCCTGCGCTCGGTGCCACATGGCCCCACACAGCAGTGGAGATGCTAAATAATTTTTAAAAATTTATAGTTTACAAGATATATTTCCCATCTGTGGCGATACAGTAGCTCCCAAACGCATTAAATTTCACTACATTAACAACACCTCTTAAAAACAATTGGCTTAACTCCACAGGATGGCTTTATAATGACCGGAGAAGTGCGTTACGATGTATACACGTGTTGAAGATTAACGTCGCTGAAGATCGAATGCCACCAAAGCAAACCCTGGCTTTTATGCTCCAAGTAATGCTATTCACTGCTATTTGAAGTATTAACGCCATTAATGCAGAGAGAAAGAAGTTCCTTGTGGCTGGCTCAGCCCAACACGAAGCTGTGTCTGAGGAGCGGGGTCTGTGCCGTGATTAATCCCCGGGGATCGGCACCACTTCCCTTCCCTTCCCTCCCCAGAGACGTTCTCTGTTATGAGGCAAAAATACACGAACTGCGCCCAACTTAAAAACTGATTTTGGGATGCGAGCCAGACCAGATGGTTAGAAAAGCTAAATACCGTTGATTTATTTCTTACCCTTTACGAAGCAATATTAGAGACAATGGACCTTATCAGAACAAATGAGAATAAACATGGGGATGCAGGCTCAATAGAGAATTAACAACCAAAGCTACCAGCTTCTATTATGCTATGATTAATTCTGAATTTGTGCAAGCGCTATCGGCAGCAAACGTCTAGCTTTATCTAAGGAAACCAGTGCCAAGCTGCAAAACCTTGCAGTCAGCGCTCCCCCAGAGCCAGACTCTTCAGCCGGAAAAGAA
>NW_010197126.1:11908-18613 GCF_000695765.1 Mesitornis unicolor | reverse complement strand
GACTCTGTGCTGCAAAGTCCGCTGGAAAATCGGCATAGCTACCCCCCAAGCCCCAGGGACCACCGCACAGCGCAGATGGAGACCCCGACGGCGCCAGTGACCGGGACACCACCTTTGGCCACAGCCACACCACCAGCCATGCCCTGGCCGCGGTCGATGTTGGATGGAGCGGGTACCACGATGCTGCTGCAGCCCTGCGTGCCTCAGTTTCCCCATCTCCACCCACGACACGCAGCCCTGGTGCTCAGCACTGCAGACAAAAGGTGTGAGACGCCGTTTGCTGTGCTGAGACCGCTGGGTACTGCTTGTAAACAGGGTACATTAATTACTCCACAAATGTTTACCACCGCCCTGCAGCACCTCCGGTCCAGCCGTGTCTGCAGCGAGCGCATTCGGGGCTGGTTAACGGCCGCTGGCAGCGGCAGGAAATGGACTTTCTGATAACAGCGTTTCAGGCCCGTTATTTGTGAGATGCAGCTGAGATGGGACGTAACGAATTTAGCCCTGTCTCGCTTCATTTACCCTAGCTAACGCATACAATAAAAGTTTGGTTTATACTCTGGTGCTGCCATGCATGAATATCTCATTATAACCGCAAAGTCTCTTTATTTTTGCTGGGACCTGTCGCAGCACTTGGTGTGTTCATTACCGGCCACGTAACAGGAGTGCAGCGAGGGGCGCGTCCGTCCTTCCTGCTGCCACCATGGGCAGCGTTAAACCCCGGGGGGGTACAGCCAGGCGCTGTCTCACCTGGCAGGGTTGTGAGATGATGGCTGCGGTAACAGGGGTGAGACGCAGAGCCCAGGGACAACAGTGAGGCCATTGCTTCCCCCTTGGCCTGCAGCTGATGCCGTGGACAGAGAACCTTCTAGAGCTGAGACCGCTCCACCGACCTCTGGGACCACACTGCATCTCCTTCACTTGTGCCATTCAACACCAGAGACCCACCACTTCATCAAGAGCCACTGCTGGGCTGGGGCCGAGGGTACCACGTAGACTCGGCACCCTGCGTGCTCTCACCACCTTTCCACACGCACAGAGTCCATTAGTTAGATTAAGAACAGGCTGGTGCTGCCCCATTTGGCCTGGGCAGGGTCTCACCACCTCCCCACGGCTCACAATGTGCCTGGAGATCTACATAACATGCTGCTTGATGACGATATGGCTTTTGGAGATGGGGGGGGGAAGACAGGGCCAGCAGGTCAGAAATGGAGCGCAGACGGGCACCAGAGGCTGGGAAGTGGGATGATAACTATTTTAGGATGTCCTGGTCTGCCGAACATCCTGGCTATCAGGGAAGCAAGGCTGCACAGCCCTGCATGTCAGACTCATCAGCGGGAGACCACAAAGGTGCTGCCATCTCCTAAAACGTGGCTAGCAGAACAAATCCCCACCCGTTACCCTACCCAGAAGCGGCTTGTCGTCACGCTGAACCATTCTGAGGAGCAGGCACCACTGGTGGTGCTACTAGATCCACACGTTACTGGCCTGATGGCAGCTTCTTGGAGGGGTGGGATTTTTCTTACAAGACGAGGAAAACCAGGACCTTGCTGGAAGCTGGGACTTTGCCCCATCTTCATCTCTGGGCAGGGAGAGCAGCTGTGCACAAAAGGACTTCCCTAAGACAGCTTATCTGCTCGTACCAGGGTCGCATTTCCCAGCTCTTTGCCAAAGGAGCAGCTGGGAAGAGGTGGAGGACATCTGGGAGTCCCTGCAAAGAGCACAAGCTTCTGAGCAACCGAAGGTTTGTTAAAACAGAGACAGCAGCGACGGCGCAAAGGGAGGAAACCCAAGCGCAGAACAAGGCAGCACGCAGCGAAAGCCCAATCCTCGTTAGGTAACACAAGCCTTCACCCAGATGTCCTTCACTAAACTGACCCCTTAAAAACACTCGGCGTCTTTTTTTCCTTTCACGAATACTCATGTTTTGGAAAACGCCACCCTGGAAGCCGCTCCAAGTGGTAATGCTCCAAGGGCTGCGGCTGGGTGAGTCACGGCTGCACGCAGTGACCTTTCGAGAGCCGCTGCAGAGCTGAGCGAGCGCCTGCGATCACTACAGCTACACAAGTTAACTCCTTTTTGGGGGCTCCTAAGCCTGAGCTCAAATTCGATGAAAACCAGTGCACTGCCAGTGCCAGCTGGGACTTTCAGCGTATCTTAGACTTTCCAGATATCTTTTCACCAGAAGGGCTTCCTGCTCCTGCATGGTCCAGGCTCTCGGCTCTGCTGCTGCACACCCAGGGCAGCATCGGGGTGTGCAGGGAAGGCAGGAGCTGCTCCTGTCTGGAAAGGGCTGCACGGCGGAGGAGAAACCAAACCTGGGCCAACCCAGCTCTCAGAGAGGACGCCCATCGCTCACTCTGCTCTGTGAAGACCATTAATCCTGTGCACTGCATTTATTTACATACAAGGCCCAGATCAGCCCCACGTGATGTTACCGTCCCAGTGCTCCCAGCTCGGTCCTGGCTGGTTCACAAACCTGAACGACATTTGTGCTCATCCAGGCCAACCAGGGAGCTTTTCTGAAACTGCTCCGGCTTTGGCCGAACTTGAGAGCTTGGCTCCCAGCTCGCACTGACCTGTGGCTGCAGTAACGAGGTTTTGGGCCAGATTTCTGATGGCCCCGAACGCCAGGCAGCCGCTGCGCAGGCATTCTGTATGCGGTTTTACATGGCAGTTACTTTATCCAGGGTCAGCTCTCACTTGTACTCAGAAACCTCCCTGCAGGCTCACGTCTCACAGCTTGCAGCATACGAATAACTCAATATGGGATTTAATGCCTGCTTTTGCCATCGGTGATACGGAGATACGGACCTGGCAACGCACGCTTGTGGCGTGGCTGCACAAAACCGCTGGCTCACAAGTTCAGGTTGTTTTATCCCTCAAAGGCAGAGTTAGCTCAGCTCTTAAAGCCGTACATGTGTGGGTGGGAGGGGACAGAACTCCTCCCCTCAGCAGAAACCAGCTCTAACTCACACCAGATGAAAGCTGCTGCTCTTAGGGTCAAGCTGGTGCCAGGTCACTGCGAAACGGTGCTGGGGACGCACGGTGCTGGGGGCGCACGCTGAGCAATGCGGAGATGTCTGCGCTGGAAACCAGCAGCGCTTGTAGACAGGGATCTCCTCCATCGCGGCAGCGGGCAGATGGGGCTCCTGGTCCCCAGAACACCCGGGTCCGCAGCATTCACTACAGAGTGACACAATAAGGAAACACAGAATTTCTTCTGCGTGAAGCAGGAACAAGATGGGAGCGTAAACCACTGAATACTACAGGACCCCAGTTACATCTGGCGCTGGTTCCTACAGGTGAGGAACTTGCAAGTCCTTTCTCCAGGTCCCCTTTTGTGAAGACTTTATCTAACCAATTTCTTCCCCTAAGTGGATTTGAGTATCAAAGTAAATAAAATAAACCCCGCTCTGCTGTGAAAGATTCCCGATAACTGTGGCAACTGATGTAGAGTTGGCATTCCTCTTAAAATCCCATAATTTTTAACTTTAGCTTACAGGATTAGGTCCTGAAGCACCGACACATCCAACCACCACCTCGGAGCACACAGTAAATCCCTGCCGGTGTCAGGGTGACGACGACAGAGGACAGCCTGAAATGCTCCAGGCAGAGCGTTCCCGTTTGCTGTTTCTGATGAGGTCTTACAGAGAGCGCTGCTGTGTCCCAGGGTGCAGACAGAGCACTGAGTTACCCTCAGCCAGCTGGGCTGTACCCCCAGCACCCTCCTGGTCCCCATCTCCCCCAGCTGTGCCTGAGATGCCGTGCCCTCAAATCACCCTCAAAACCGAGCAGGTTCAATTGCTGGAAACCTCTGTGTGTAAAGCTATTTCACTCCAGCTCATGTCAAATACAGCTTCAATCACCGAGGGATCAGAGCAAGTTAAATCAGCACCAGACAGGTTTAAAGCAGGTGTCCACACGGGTTTCTCAGGCGGTGCAGTGGAACAGATCAAAGCACTATGGCAGCGCTACCTGGTCTGGATCACACACACAGCCACTGATACCCACACTCTCGCAAGCTCACAACCAACAGGAACAGGGGGGATGCTTGGGATTTGGCAGAGGTGCCTGTGCCAGGAGCACTGTGCTGTACAGAGACCCCGCACTGCACAGTTCTCCTGCTATCTGCTCAGAGTACAAACTCAAATTATATATAGCACAATATTGCACTGGATAAACAATACAGCAGCTACTAAAGCTGGGCTTGACCCTGTGGATGGGCAAGGCAATGGCAACAGCTCTGAAATCACTCTGTAGACTCTGACTCCTGACCCACGTACAGGCAGAAGCAATGGCCATAGCTCTCTGCAAGCAAGTCCTTTAGAAAAGGGCTGAGGTCTATCAGTTGATGCCGAGAGGAGCACAGGGCACTCATCTGGCGGTTCTGCAGGTAAGGAAAAGGTTTGGAGCGGCTCTGGGGATGGCAGCACTCGGTGCTGGTTTGGAGAAGGAGCTGTTGGGCGAGGATGAGTGGTGGCCCATGAGAAATGGCTTGGTTTGACAGAGATCCTCTCCTGAAGTGCTCGAGAGGTGGTAAGTGGAGCAGAAGAAACACATCGGCAAAACTACACCCCGTGCTGGCTGGACTGAATGTAGCCTGCAGTTTGGCCATGTTAAAAGATCTTGCACGTTTGCTTAGATGTATGGAGCTGCTTACAGAAAACACTGAATGCTGGCCTTCAATATTCACCAAAATCAAATGACAAATGAACAGCTAACACTCAAAAATTAAGTCTGCACTGGAGCCAAGGCGTTCATTAAGAACAACAGAAACACAAACGTTGCCTCAAGTCATTTTCAACCGAGTTGCAGACACAAAACCAGATTAAACAAAAACCATACTAAAACCTCCAGAAAGTCAATGCTGGCCTCTCTCCTGTCACAGTCCCGTATCACAGACACAGGAACAGTGCCTGCTGCCCTACCCCGTCCCGACCCCGCTCCGTCTGTGCGACGCCGAGCTCTGCCAGTCCCTGCGCACCAGTGGCACAGGCCATACCCGAGGTGCACGAGCCCTGCAGAGCCAGGGTTGTTCAAGTGGCGCCGCACACCCCAGCGAACACCAACGCTCATGGCTGTGGGGCTCAGCACACGTCCGTGCAGGCTCCACTCCCATACCTGCTCCCCGTGTCTTTGGAGGGCGAGCTGGCCCCTGCTGTCACCAGCTGTCCTTCACCGCCCCCGAACGCCGCCGCGCCAGGCCCTAGCGCTGACGGCTCTCCTCTGGCCACGAGTCCCCTTCCAGGAGCAAGCGGAGCGGGACGGCGCGATGGCAGCATGACGTGCTGTGCTGCGCTGCGCTGTGCTGCGCTGTGCGAGCCGCCAAGGTGCCAGGCAGGGCGCACGCATGGCCGGTGACCTGTGGGGTCCCGGCTGTCGGCTCCTGGAGGGACACGGGCTTGGCAGGCGGCGCTCCCTGCCCCGTCTGTGCCGCCGCAGGGGAGCTGCCAAAACCGCTCCCCACGCTGCGCGCTTCAGAGGGGCAGCGCGAGGAGGAGCAGGGGTGTGCGGGTACCTGACATTCAGGTCAGTCACAGTCACAGATCGGGTCTTTGTTTCCTTTCTTAAACTTTTCAGGTTCTCAGAGTAGGACAAAATAATCCTCCAGCACCTCAACCAAAACCTGTATTCTGCTGCATCTCAATCTGTTAGTGATGGCAGAGGTAGCTGAACTGTCTTCCTCCAAGGACTGCAATTCCCAATTAAGGAGTGATGGTGCTTCCAGTCTAATGATTGGCCTTTAATGGATCAGCTTTATGAATAAAAACCACCAAGAAGCCACGCTTTCACTGATAAATACTATTCTAAGACACTTGGATTTAGCAGTCTGAGGGGTCACTGGAAGGGCCATCAGTACACATCTGTACTCCCTAAAAACTGTACAAGTGCTCATCTCTACACACAGCTTTGTGTGGATCCCATTTGGCTCTACCCTGACAGCTCTGCAGGGATGGAGAACAACACACAAAGCACTACCACGAGCTGCTGGTTCAACCCAAGAGACAAGGGGTTACGTACAGCATGAGTCCAGTATCACTACATATTATATATTAAATCAGCCAGGGCCTGGCAGTGCGGTTAACAGAGAACAGGAAGGCAACACAGCCATTACACGTGTGATTTACTAGAACTGTGGGGCACCTCCACCACATAAGGACACAACACAGCGCCTTCCTCATCACCCAAAGCCCAGCCTTTCCTTTCTGTGTCTTTCACTTTTAATTGTGTTTTTTCTTGGCTTCGGCACCGCCAACTGCTGCTCCGTGTGGCAGCTCAGCCTAACAATAGCCTGCACGCAAATGTGCTGATTTCACAGCGTTTACAATCAGAAATTAAACCCACGCTTACTGCAACGTGGTTCTCGGCTGAAACAGCCCTGAATGTACCAGCCTTTCCCCACAGCCATCGCAAAAACCCCTTCACATTGGAGTAAGCCACCGATTGCGTATCTCTGCAGTGCTCTGGAGGGGAGCGTGGGCTCCTAAGGACCCTACATCCTAATTAAGAGGAGTGCCAGGGTAACAGCCCAGACACAGAATCACAAAATATGAGGAGTTGGCAGGGCCCTGGAAAGCTCCCCCAGTGCAAGCCCTGCCAGAGCAGGATCACCAGAGCAGTCACACAGGAGCACGGCCAGGGCTTTGGGTGTCTCCGCACAAGGAGACTCCACAACCTCTCTGGGCAGCCTGGGCCATGCTC
>NW_010197126.1:9504-11732 GCF_000695765.1 Mesitornis unicolor | reverse complement strand
CAGGGCCCCCACCTCCCGCAGCCGCTCCTCAGCAGGAGATGCTCCACTCCCTCCAGCATCTCTGTGGCCCTGCTGGACTCTTTAAACAGTTCCTGTCCTTCTGGAGCTGAGGGCCCAGCACTGGACACAAGATTGCAGCTGTGGTGTGAGCAGGGCAGAGCAGAGGGGCAGGAGAACCTCTCTGCCCTACAACCACCCCTTCTCATCCACCCCAGGATGGCGTTGGCCTTCTTGGCTCAAGGGCACATTGCTGGCTCATGGGATCTGCTGCCACCAACACCCCAGGTCCTTTTCTGCCTGGCAGCTTTCGCTCCCGCTTGTTTCCAGCTGAAGCATGGCGCTTCCCACCATGACCAGTTTCCACTGCAAACGCCACGACTGGGGAGCCTTTCCGAGCCCTCAGACGCAGGCCCGGGAGCGAGATGGGATGCGGCCACGCACCATCCTGCCAGCGCTGCCGCCACCCGCACATAAAGGTGTGCACGGCCCATCATTCCTGTAACAAACGGCGCAGCCGTCCCGCTGACAGGGACGACTTTATCGCCTGCCTGGCACCACGTCTCCCAAGCAACCCCCTCGCCAATCCGCAGCCCCGCGCGATCATTAGTTCCTGCACATGGCAGCAATGAAATTGTCCCTTCCAGTAAATCACCCGGGGGGTTTTATAATCCGAAATAAAATTTTCTAATATTTTTTTCCTAAGTTTTCCAGGTTTAAGGTTTTAATCTTTTATTATTTATCGCACGGCAGTTGTGAAGGGCATGATGAGAAGCCCTGCGTAAACAGTCGCGGTTGGAGGATGGGCGCGTGACAACGCCGCGTCTCAGAAATTAATGATTTCTTTTCTTTCCCTTATTTCTGCAATCCTCTACCTGAGGGTGTCGGAATACAACAGCAAAACCAGTGAGAGTCAAACAGCCCAAACCAAGGCTCGCTCGGGCGATGGGTGCTCTCCTGCCTTTCCTCGTGCTGAAGCGGCTGATAAATATTCCTCAGAAACGGCCCCGAAGGAGGAGAGCAGCACATATATTTTCTTTTCTTCCTTCTCACTCAGAGCATCGCGTTCGAAAGAACACAATTTCCTGCTGTTTGGGATGCAGAGTGCCCCTCTATTTTTGCACTCCCTAGGATTTATCGCTCTTTCTACCTACGACAAACACAATTTAACCTTCGCTATCTTCACCTCTGGTCACTCTTCTATCCCACCAGAGCATGAATTACACGCTCATCACAGCAAAACACTGGGCATTCTCTTAACCGTGGGCTTAAAACTAATCCTCTTTCAATAGGAAAAGACATCACATACCTCATTAGAGCAGCAGCACAACCAGCACCATCCATCCCGGAGCACAACAACATTTACGGTGTGTGCCGTTCCCCACGCCGGAGCTCGGCGATAGAGGATTTTGGAGTCATGGCCACATCCAGAGGTGTCCTCAGGTGCTGAACACCGGACTGCTGTGCTAAGGGCATGACTAAAAGATGTCAGATCAGGCATCACATCTTTACTCTCCATGTACCCCTGCCCGCCCCCAGTTTCCCACTCAGGTTTGTGTCTGGGGTGGATTTCAGCAGAGCACCCACGAGTCTTTCCCCAGCACTGACCCACATCAGCCCAAATTAAAAAGGCAAACTCAGCTTCTTTTCCTTGGGACCCGCACACCAGCAGCACCACATCACCCCAGAGTCCCCAGGCATTGCCCTATTTCTGTCCTCATTCCTAACGCTGCAGAGTCACCACTTACTTGGGGCATGACAGAGCAGGGAGCAGCTCCCAGGACCCCGTGCTTGCGGGATCTGATCTTTTAAACCCCCCGACAAACCGCGTTCCCACCAGAGGCAGCTGAGGCTGCTCCTGCTCTTCAGACCGCCCTGCGTCCTTCACTTCTTCCCATCTGCTCGACTCTGTGTCCTACACGAGGCCCAAACCCCGACAGGAGCGAGGACGTATAATTCATCCCAAACGATCAAGGATAATTATATGCTTAAAGAGCAATATGCAAAGGTTCTCCTACAGATAATTAAGGAGAAAACTCACAGTTCACCCATGTGGGAAGTTAGCCAGGAAGCGCAGACACACTTTGGGAATTCATCCATTATTTATAATCTGCAGTGTCTTGTCAAAAGCCCTCCACGAGAAGTTAAAGCCTTAGCACATTCCCCAGCACACTGCGGGGTCACCACCTGCATTACTCTTTAAGTAACAGCCCCATGGGGCCAGGAGGTGC
>NW_010197126.1:0-9473 GCF_000695765.1 Mesitornis unicolor | reverse complement strand
CACAGACCTTGGCCATGGCCTGGCCCAAGGAAGCTCCGAGGTGGCCACCATCACCATCACCTCCCAGGTACAGGCACAGGCATCTCCGCACTGGGGTCAGCCCCAGAACAGCCCAGCCCTGGCATCCAACTGGTGCCTTCCCCACCGGCCATGACTGCGGGCGCAGACTCCAGGTACCACCGACCAGTGTGGACAAAGCAAACGTGGGAGCAGGCCATGGCGATGCTGTGTGCTGTGGGTGCTGCAACTCTACCACCTATTTCCAAAGGAAACAACCTCCTATTACCATGACAAACACCGAACGACACCCAGGTGCCACGTCCTACAGCACTTCAATTAAAGCAGCTCATCTTCAGATCAATTCTTTTTCCTGGACACCCCTACACTTCCACTCACAGCTGAGGCGCAAAACCCAATTAGTTATTAATTGAGGCACGTTAAAATTCATTAAGTCTGCTTGTGAAGCTTAAGCCATAATTAACTGTCTTCCCAGGCTTTTGTCCTTTAGTCTCCAGGTAGAAGGTCCCACTGTTAATAGGGAAGATAAGGCACAACGCCGTCTATCGAGGGTCGACGGCTCCTGGTGCTGGCAGTGCCACAGCCCCAGCGGGTACACCACGAGTTGATGCTGTCCCCTCAGCTATTGACTGTCATATCCCGTGCAAGAACTGGAGCACGTTCTGAAAGAATCAGAGCATTAAACCTGATGGAAACATTTCGGAAAAGGCCCCTTTGACCAAGCTCAGCGTCCTGCTACAGGACATGGGCTTCAATGATGACCATGCATGGATCTGCCCTTCCAACTGTCTTCTTTTTCAGTTTAAAGAGCTACTAAAAAGGCAGCTCAAGGCCAATTCTTGTTTCACATATGGAACAGCATGAAGCCAACCTTTATTTTAAAGCAAAATCAACACAGAAATTAACTTATGTGACGAGTTCCAAGGCTTAACACGGCAGCGCTTGCTCTGGCATTCCCAAACATTGCCGTTACGTCTCCACTGGTTGTGTGGGTGCCCTGGCTTGTGAGCAGAGCAGTGGAAACCAAACCTACATCTAAACCGGCTCTTCCCAAACGGAGCTGCTTCTGGGGTGCAATTCCAACAACAGCTCCACTAAAGCAGCTTCTCAGTTCCCAGCATTCTGGCCTTAAGCCTGGAGACGGCAGTTTCTGCACCCATAGGTGGCACCAATAAGAGAAGAACACAAGGAAAGGGAGTAACCAAGGAGGAAAAGGGCATGGCTTGTGCTCCATGTTCTGCTGAGGCACTGAGTCATGGTACTGAGGTGCTACGGCAAAGCAAATGATAAAGGCAAAGGGGGAAGAGAAGAGACGGACAACAAGCTGCTTTTAGGAGCGGGCGCTTTTCCCAAGCTCAGCCATCCCTTCTTTATTCCACACACTCCTTTGCAGCAATAACCCACGTGCTCTGGCACCGGAAGGATGCAAGGAGCAGGTACAGACACTACCTGTGCTCCTGCTGCCAGGGATGCCAGAGCCACCCCACAGCGCTGCCAGCGCCAGGGACAGCCAGGAGACGGGGCAGGAGGCGCCGCAGCCAGGACTGACTCTGCTTCTGCCGCCTCCCCCCCCCCTCATTTCCCCAACGTGCCAGCCTACACATTGGAGCTGGCACCGCGGGAAGGCAGCCGGTGCCAGGAAACGAGTCTGGAGCGGCTTCTTTCCCTGCTGGAGCCATGGGGGAGCCACGCAGGCTTTGGGAGCCGCAATATGGTTGCTAACCCTGCTCCTGCTGCCGGCAGGGCTGGGCTTGTCCGGCAGGAGCAGCACCGCTGCACCAGTGCCAGGGTGTCCTCAGCTTTCTGGGTGCTGTGAGTGTCTGGGTGAGCTCATCCAGGTACCCATCTGGAGACACCGGGGAAGGACCGTTTTCTGCAGCCAGAAGGAAAAGCAGCAAAGCAAATGAAACGGGAAATCCGAGAGCGGCCAAGACACAGCCCAATTTTTGCTGTACCCTGCGTGGATGCTGGTTTTTGTGACACTGCTCAGCTTCACATACCATGGTCGAGAGAGGTTCTCCTCCCCCTCTACTCTGCCCTGGTGAGACCACATCTGCAATATTGTGTCCAGTTCTGGGCCCCTCAGTTCAAGAAGGACAGGAACTGCTGGAGAGAGTCCAGCGTAGGGCTACAAAGATGATCAAGGGAGTGGAGCATCTCCCTTATGAGGAGCGGCTGAGGGAGCTGGGGCTCTTTAGTTTGCAGAAGAGGAGACTGAGGGGAGACCTCATTCATGGTTATCAATATTTAAAGGGTGAGTGGCACGAGGATGGAGCCAGGCTCTTCTCGGTGACAAACAATGATAGGACAAGGGGTAATGGACACAAGCTGGAACACAGGAGGTTCCACTTCAATTGGAGAAGAAACTTCTTCTCAGTGAGGGTGACAGAGCCCTGGCCCAGGCTGCCCAGAGAGGTTGTGGAGGCTCCTTCTCTGCAGACATTCAAAACCCGCCTGGACGCCTTCCTGTGTAACCTCATCTGGGTGTTCCTGCTTCGGCAGGGGGATTGGACTGGATGAGCTTTGGAGGTCCCTTCCAATCCCTGACGGTCTGGGATTCTCACTGTGATGATTCTCACCTCACCTCACCAACCAGCGGAGCAGCACCCATCAATTGGCTGTGTTCATTCCTGTGCTCAGGAGCCAGGGGAAGCACGCTTGGCTTTTGTGCAAGCCCAGGAAAACATGGCAGTGACCTCGCACCATTTTTCACACGCCTGCCTATCAATCACGCCCGTCCCGTCCTCATAAGCGGGAAAAGTCGCTCTAATGCTAATATTGATGATGCTGTCAAGCCCTCACAATAGGTGCCTGACAGCGCCGTGTAAGCCAGAGATACGCAGACTCCAGGCAATCAATAGCCTGAGAAAGGCCTGGTGTGGAAGCTGCCACTCAGCACACGTACAGGAGAGGCCGCGACAACCACCGTCCTTCTCCTGGTCATGCAAGGATCACTGTGTAGGGGTGCTCCTACCCAAAACCCATGAGGAAGCGCTGACTTTCACACGGGAGCTCCAGGGGTTGACAAAGCACAACCTTGTTGTGAGAAGCAGCAAACAGGGAGCAGAGGACGATAACCACTGTGTTACACCTCCACCTGTGAGACTGGGAGCACTGGGCTGGGTCTGCTCCCTGCGACTGGGATCTCCTCATTCGGGTCTGCAGACCGAGGGCTGACCTCCTCCAGCAGCCTGTCGCTGCTCTCATCACCCTACCGAAATATTAATAGCCCTGTTATAAGATCAACATTCGTTTTGCCAAGAGCAATGAATAATGCAAACGGTTCCGCCTAAAATCATTATTATTTTATTTAGATCCGAGGCTGAGAGCCACCCTCTGATCCTGTGCCAGAACTCCAAGAAAATGAAATGCATTTGGAGCTGGAGAAAGGCGACGGAGACCAAGGCGGAGCACGAACCTCTTCATTTATCAACAACTTATCACAGAGAGCCACCAGCAGCACCGCGTTACCCCAGCCACACCTGCCAAATGCACCTTTTCCCCCCTTCTATTGCACCCCCGGAGCCTGCGTACCGCAGAGGCTGAAGAACGCTCGTTTCTAGAAGGAAGTTTTCTGGTTTGCTTCTTTCTGAAAGCAGTGACCCAAAAGCTCTATCATTAGTAACAATAATTAAAAAGGTGCATTAAGAGGCACTGTATGGATGATTGCCACTAAAAGGAACATTCTCATTAATTTATTACAGATTTTTAACTGGGCTTCATTAGGACGTGTCTGCTGAAGGCCATTGAGGACTCTGGGGATGCTCCTCTCGCAGGCGAGAAAGGGCTCTAATAAACGCACCCAAAGCTTGCCCTTTAACGTGGTTTTTTACCTGGGACACAGGAACGACTCAGCAGCCCTGCAAAGGTTCCCTCGTGAGACAGCACCCATAAAGCAGAGCTCACCAACAACTGACAGACCCAGCAGACACCAAACACAGGGAAATACTGAAGAAGTGCTAACAGCTGCCTTGTTAATGCTCCCAGGGCCAGTTTCTTACACAAGACACAAATGGGAGGCAGAACTGCCACTGAAGTCTGCTTTAAGACTAAGAAAATAACCGTAGTCCTATTACAAGTGCATGTCGCAACTCCGGGTCTCCCCAGTTTCCAGGGCCCACTGCAGGCTGAGAAACCCCTGCACCCACTGCTGAGCTCCCGTAAGGGCGTCTCGGCAGGAGGACTCACCAAAACAGGAGGAAGGAGCTCTCCAAGTCCTTGTGCATAGGAAAGCTTCCCACAACGTGAGCCGTGGGCTCCCTACGCTCACAAGGAACTTCCAGGAATGCTGTGGTGTGTGCCCCAGAGGACAATTTGTGTGATTTTGGTTTATTTCACAAAAAACCCTCTATGAATTGCCTCTGCTTTCGTTTCCACAAGCAGCCGGCCCTGTTCTTACGTGTACTTTTCTTCTAATTGCAGTTAGAAAGAAAAGGCTGAGGTCTCTCACCAGATACCATCCAGAGTGAGTTACCCTGGATGGTAGGAGCAAATTAATCCAGGCAGGTAAAGCAGGAGCCTGGAGTTGCCAGGAATCCACTCATGCCCCAGTCTGCAGAGATTTATTCCTGCACTTCATTTGCAGAGCGCAGCCGCCTGCCTCCCTCCAGCCCGCACAACCCCATTGCACCCCTCCACCTATTTGTTTTATCAAGTGAAATGTAAATAAAGAATCTCCTACCTGCTGCTAACACTCACAGAATCACAGAATCACAGAATGGCTTGGTTGGAAAAGCCCTCTGAGATCATCACGTCCAACCGCTCCTGTCTACCCACTAAACCATATCCCTAAGTACCTCATCTACCCGCTCCTTAAACACATCCAGGGATGGTGACTCCACCACCTCCCTGGGCAGCCTGTGCCAGCTTCTGACGACCCTCTCAGTAAAGAACTTCCTCCTTCTCTCTAACCTGGACCTCCCTTGGCACAGCTTGGTGCCGTTTCCCCTTGTTCTATCCCCCAGCACCTGGGAGAAGAGACCAGCACCCACCTCTCCACAACCTCCCTTGAGGCAGTTGGAGGTGGTGATGAGGTCTCCCCTCAGCCTTCTCTTCTCCAGGCTAAACAAGCCCAGTTCCCTCAGCCGCTCCTCATCAGGCTTGTTCTCCAGAGCCCTCCCCATCCTTGTGGCTCTTCTCTGAACACGCTCCAGAATCTCAACATCCTTCTTATAGGATGCCTCAACACAACTACAGGATGCACTCAACACACACCTGAGCAGCTAATACAGTCAGGAACCCTTAATTACAGTGACATCCAACGCACGCATTTGTATTCACCCAAGTAAGATGCAAAGTGTCGCCAGCCTTTCCAGTGAGCGCAAATTGCTGCAGGTTTGAACAACAAAGCAATCACAGAGGAATCGCATGTCCTAGATCAGTGCACATCTAAAATATCCCAATTAACCCAGAAACTACCTTTATAGCGTCATTCTTTCCATACCCTGAATTTTTGCCATCATCAGCTCAAAAACGCTGGGTGAGTGAGAAAGGGGGCACGAACTCCGGGGCAGGGCAGATCCCCGCACACCCCCATTCTTTATGACAGCCAAAGCCCAGGATTTCTGCCCGGCGAGGGGAGGCTGCCAAGGTCCCTCCTGCCTTGTCCCATTAAAGCCCAACACCCCCTCCCCAGCTGATGGCCCAGGGTTTTGCTCCCAGCACCAGCGCGGTGCGGCCCTGCCCCGTGCGACGGAGGACGAACGGCCCTGGCAATGGGACACCTGTAGCTCCAGATCCAGGGGAGGAAACGTGTGTTTTATGGCCGGGATCTAAAACAAATTTTATTGGAAACTTTTACGCTTGTAGGTTTGAGTAGTTTTTATAGAGAGGAGTTCTGAAAACTGCCATAAAATTTTGCCTTGGGGGTTATGATTACATTTGTATCTTTCCCAAAGTTATATAAATAAAGATGACAGTTTTTACTGTAGAAGCTTAAAAGGTTAGAGTGGTATTTGGTCTGTGATGAACCTTTTATAGATATGATGTTGTAAGAATTTATTCTGAAATATCAATAAAAAAATACAACTTTACATTTCTTGATAAAGCGACGGCGATTAGAAATAGGGCTATGCCAAAGAGGTGGTGGCATCGCTAGCGGTTTCCTTTCTGCTGAAATGATGCTTTATGACCAGTCGTGCTCCCTGGAGCGATGAACTCACGTCCGTTCTGTCCGAGAACAAAGGCTCTGTCCCCGGTGCCCCTGAGCAGCCGCCGTGCTCCGTGCCGGGGTTTTCGGCAGACTTCCCCCCTCTCCCCACACCTGCACACCCAGAACCGATCCCTGTCCCTGTCCCAGCAGTGACAGGAACACCAAGGCAAACACTCCCAGTTACGGAGCTCCCTGTACTGGTTAACCCTCGCAGCCTGCCCTGGGGAGCGAGGCAAACCCCAGCCACAGGGGTGTATCCCCTACCAGAATTAATGCCCAGCAGGCTGTTTGTAAAGTGAACGCTGGAACGCTGGAAACGAGAGCGACTGAACACACGCTCTCACCTCAAGCACAATCATATTAGGATTTCAAATGTCAACAAAAACAGAGGTACAGGATGACTAATTACTGAGGGAAGCTCCTTCAGAGCGCTCAGTGTAAGCACTGTCTCGCTGCCTGCACCCTGCTTAGGGCCTTCGCGGGGTTGTGGTCCTGACCACGAAACCTTTTGTTATTAACACACACAAACGTGTTAACAGAAAACAAATTGGACACCTTTGTTCAAAAGTGATACATATGAAGACAAGTATTCACAGTGAATTAGTGCTCTGCATGACTGGCAATAGACACACGGTAGAATGGCAATCAGAGTCTGAAAAGGAAACAACAGCAAACCCACATAACGGAGCAGAAAAAAGGTGATGTTTGTCTATTTTTAATAATCTTCCTCTCTCCTACCTTAATTTCCTCAGTCGAATGCTGCTCAAAACAGAATCACCTCTTCCGGCCCTCAGGAAAGACGTGGACTGCGCAGAGCCACTTGGGGTCACAACATTTACACCTCTTTGCAGTACTTCTGTCAGGCTGAATGTCATATGGACCCCAAATTCCCTGTCAAGTAAGACTGGAGATTCTCCTACCTTACAGCCTCCGCTCCCGCTGTACCTCGCAGCCGTACGCCTGCTGGGGGCTTCCTGGCCGTGCGGGGTCCCTGGAGACATGGCTGTGGTGCAGCACCCGGCGCAGAGGAGACAACGGGTACGTGGGACACGGATGGCCCTGCAAGGTGAAACAGCGCAGGGGTGAGCCAAGCGCCAGTAAAACCCTTCCACGTTTCACAACTGAGAGCTTTCCATTGTATGAGAAACGTCACCACACGTGAACCTTTAACACTGACTAGCACAACACCCACTGACCCGTTGTGGGCACGGTCCCAGCAGTGCCCCCCATGCCCTGTCCCGAGGTTTCCAGCACAGACCCCTGGATGCAGGGCGCCCATCGCCGCTGCAGTTTGCCCAGCGCCTGCTCCCAGCCGGCCTCCAAACACCAGTGATGACCTGCGCCTCCACCGCAGGCAATTCATTACCACCCACATTCACCAAACACTTCATTACAATCCCGATCTCCGCTGATAAAGCCCAAGTTAAACATTTGCTTGGTCAAACAATAAAGATTCATTTTGACTGCATCCATACGCAGGCTCAACGGAGTAGGGACAGCTACCTGGAACATCAGCCACTTCCCAGCATTTAACAGTTAAGGGAACTTTTAATAACCAATTAATTGGAAGTTTTCCTCTTAGGAGGAACCCAGGTCGCACTAAAGCTGCAGCACCGGTATCCACTTTAAAAGCACTGCCTGGGCCAAGTGAGAGGCTGCAAGCACCCGCTACAGCTTCCTCCTTCTCAAGCAGGCTCTCTCCTCTCCTGACGCCAGGATTTACTCCAAACCAGACATTTTCCTTGTTCCTAAACCTCCTGCATATCCAAACAGCCGCACGGCACTTGAAGGTGACAGTCACTGCACACACCAAACGATGGAAAGCAAACACTGGCATCTCAAAGCTCATGAGAATTAGCATGGCTTAAAATTATTTACAGGGAGTATTACCTGGGGAATTGGGGAGAGATTTCTGTTAAAAACCTCATCTGCTCTCAGTACTTCTGGGCGAAGAGAAGAAGTTTAAATCATCACATTATTTATTTGCCATGAATTGCGTCTTTAAGGGTTGCTATGGTAAGGAATACCTAATTGCTTGAATATAAGGCTTAAAAATGTCACTGCAATGACACCAAGCTTCATCCCAGACAGAAATGACATTAAGAAGACACTTAGTCCTAGAAATTCAAGGCTGCTGTGCTGGTGAGGCTTTAGACCAGAGCTGGTTGGTGTAACTCTGGTGACACAAAACCCAACTCCAGTGAAGTGGTCCCTGGTGCTGGACACGGCCACCCCGGGCTGCAGCACTTGGGGACGCAGACGTCTGCGGGAGGAGAGGCCGTTTAGGCTCGTCCCCACCTGAGGACCACGACCTGGTGCTGCAATACACATCCCTGGGACTGGTGGAAATGCTCCTGTGCCCTTGACCCAAGCCCAAGGCTCAAAGCGTTACCAGAGGCCAACCAGCGGCTGTTCCAGTAACTCCTGCAGGCACCCGTGTATTTTACATGCAGCAGTAAGTATTGCCCACAGTAATGGAGTTTTGGAGACAGAGGCACACTGCCCAGAGCTGGGGGCTGACGGCAACAGGAGAGACTGTGACTGCAGGCTGTGGCACTGCTGCTGTCTGCAGGACGGCCGCTGCTCGTTCATCCTCCTCAAATCCTTCCCCAGGATGCTGCAGGGCTCTGCCGACACCACACAACCCCAGGAAGGCTTCTCAATGGCACGGCCGAGGGCTCGAGCTGCTGCACGGGGATGGGGTCCCGAACTGGGACCCACCGGGGTCAACCCCGCTGCCAGCCCGAGCCCAAGGCAGTGATGGTGCCACAGCCCCAGCACTGACTGGGAGAGGTGCACCAGGACTCAGCGCTGGGGAAGTTTCATCCTGACCGCGTATTCCCTTTGTTACCCGTTGCTATAAAGCCTGGCTGCTAAAGCAGGCACTGCCTGTCACGTCTCAGGTGCACATGAAACCCAGCACACACAGCATCCTCCAGCGCGCTGGCAGCAACCACCAAACCCCATACGGACCCTGAACGGGAGGGAACTCGTCCGCGCTGTGTTACAGGAGCAGTACAGGCACTGCGTCCTCAGCCAGCACAAGGGGTGTTTCAGGTAACCTTTAGGTTTTCCTCATTAACTGAGCAGCTGTCACTTCTCCTCTGGTTTTAGTTCCTGCCTCTGAAGTGATGGTGTGATGACAACGTGCTGCAAGTACTTTTACTAATAGGGACAGAACCCACAGCCCAAAGACAATCAGCTTTTACAGGCGTTTGTTTGTAATTGGGACACTCTTAGTTAGTGTTGTCACTCACAAACATCCAAAACAACCTGGATAACAGAATCACAGAATCGCAGAATC
>NW_010197125.1:0-13423 GCF_000695765.1 Mesitornis unicolor | reverse complement strand
ATATCTATATCTATATCTATATATATATATAGAGATATATATGTATAAAAGGAGTGCAGACAAATGAGAGATCTTGACTGATTTGAGGTCAAAGAGTTCAATAAATAGCTTTTGGGGGAAAAACACAAACAAAAAACAACAAAACAAAAAACCAAACAAAACCCAAAGAAATAAAAGTCCAAAGAATAATTACAGAGTCCTTAATGGCAATATATAATGAAGTGCAGTTTTACAACCAATCCAATGTGAGCTCTAATGGGCCTTGGATGCACACACAACAGTAAAGCAACTCTGAATCACATCGCTTATGATGATGAAGCCTTACAGTCCATGTTGCTCCTATCAGCAGGGTCAGAAAAATCACTGTGCAGCTTGGATTCTCAAACACCCAGTTTGAAAATAAGTTTGCTCACATCTGGGTAGTCTCTCACTCCTTTATGGGAATGTCTTGGGACTGGAAATATGAACCTTTTCAGGCATAGCGATGGAGTGAAACTGGTTATTCTGACTCTCAAGATCAGATCTGAATCATGAAACATTTCTATGTACTGATAAATTCAGAGGAAGAGCAGTAATTTATATATGTAATATATAAATTATATATTACAGTTTTGTGGCTAGATCTAGTCAAGAATTTCAGTTTAGGATTTTGAACTCTGGGTTTATGACCCAAACCCCCAGCATTCTTGCACAAATCACAAGATTACAAGTCTGAAGGGAACATTTTTCTGAGATTTTGTTTGGATCTGAGTGAAGAAATTTTTACTTAATCTAGAATCCAAATCACAAGGGTATTCTTGGCATAAGACTCGGAGTTGAAACCACTCAGAAATACGCAAGAATATTAACTTGATATGTGGTTTTGGTTTTGGTTCATTTCAAAGTGTAAAAGGTGTGACTGACTGTCATTTCTGGGACACAGAGTGCTTTTAAATCTTTTCATATCACCAAGAAACAAAAGTGTTGTATCATAAGTTTATAATTCATATATTCTCAGCATGAATTTTGAAATCAGTGTCAATTCATGGGTGCCAAGACGTTCAGGCTGTAACAGCTGATATCATTGCCAGATTGGGGTATTTTTATGGCTAGTCTTGTGACTTCTAGTATTCTTAATGCCTGAGCTTCTAAAATCAAGTATTACGCAAAAATGTAATTTCATTCAAAGAAATAAAACAATGCATTAATTATTGGTTGAGTCTCTGCATTCATGGTTGGAAACAGAAGCTTAAAAATGTGACCATACTGTAGACTAAGAATAACATAACAAAAGACACTTCTGAAATCTGAAGTACAAGCCATTTTCATAACTTTTGGAGTCTGACTCATGATTTTTGAATGCTTGAGATCAACAGTATTGTACCAATATGTTTTGTATAAAATCCAACTTCAGAAAAATGTAACTTTTACCACTTAGAAATGTATAGGTCAAGAGCCTACAAGATGTCAAAGGAAGGGATAAAATGAGGGTTCCTTCTTAAATCAAGGCCCTTCAATACAATTTTTTCTGAAGGAACTACAACCTGAAGGAGCACCCGGGTTTCTAATCTCATGTCATGGGGCAAAGCTTGCCTGACAGGATAACGGCTATGCATTGGGGTTGCTGTGTCCTCTCCACAGTGTGGAACCACAGCTGGCTTCATGGAAGTGCCTGTTCAGAGTGCCCTGAAGCTACCTTCCCTCTGCGCCCAGCCCAGGGCTGTGGGTGAATACCGCATTTCTGCCCACAGTAATGAAACTCAGTGTCTTCCAGAATAAATATTGTTACTTGGTTACTAATATAAATAAAAGTATTGCACATTACATTTTTGGAGAAGAATGTGCAAGACCAACATTTTTGAAGTCTAATGGAGAGGTCCTCCCTGTGCTCCCTGTGTTTCTCTCCAGTCCTAATACAGGCAAACTTCCACTTGAGGTACTGGGAATTTACAAGACTAAAAACTGCAGAAGTAACCAAAAGTACTTAAATTTTTCTTTTATTTTTTCATCTTTTTTTTTCTTTTTGTCTGAGATTTGGATTAAAAAAAATATTTGAGAAGGTGGAACAACTCTGGCATTTCTTTTTTTCTAATGTTATTTTTTGAAATAGCTGTAAATTCTGTAGTTTGTAGCTCTCTGAAGGGAAAAATGAATCATTTGTTCACTAAACGGAAAATTAAAGGAGACAAATAGCACAGTTAAGAGCGTGATTTATTACTGGTCACATCCTACTGTATGTCCACAAGTTCTTTTAATGGTTTTCATAGGAAACAAAATGTGGACTCACTCTTTTCACAGTAAATTTAAAAATACTTTTATTTCAAGAAGTTCTACCTTTCCTCTCATTTCATTTAGACTTGCCTTAATTGTATTACTCATAGCTGTAGCAGAGGACAGTACTGGACAGAAAGACACAAGGAGAGAAGAAGAAATATTTCCTTATATCAACAGCCTTTAAAAAAAAAATAATTGGGAATGGGACTAAACTGTCTTCTCATATCCAAAGCTAAATCTGTGGTTTGTAAAGAATTAGTGACAGATCAACCTTAACACTTAGCTGTTTGGATTGTGTTAAATGTATCACTTGAAGACATAAAAGTGTGGTCATGCTGTGTTTTAAATAATTCATGCCTCTTGTACGTGTATAATAGTACGTTTTCTCATCATAGTTGTGTAAGATCAGGTTGCAGATACTTATCTTTACTTGGAGGAAACCAAGCTGTCCCATTGTTTTTGATGTTTTATTTTGTTTTGTTTTTAGTTGTTTCTCTTTTATTTTTGCACAGGGTGCTCATTTGGGATGTGGTATTTTGAAGCCAAAAAGCCACATTCGCAACTGATATAACACCCCTGTTTTCAAAGCTTGTGCGTGCATGGAGAGAGAAGGAGTTTAAATAATGGTCTAAACTTTCTTCTTCTTCCCTTGAAAAGGAGATTTTCTCACTGGGAAACAGCTCTGGTTAGAGGTTTTCGCTGAACTGATCCTGAGCACTGTCTGGGTGATGCTGACTCCATGCCAGGGAAGGTCTATTAGGAGGGATGGGAGTGTGCCAGGACTGAGCCTGTGCTCTGCCACCCATGTTTTTGTCAGCAGCGATATAACCAGAGCGAGCGATTTGGACCTGCTGCTCTCAAGCACTACCTATCCCCTAAAAGTACCTTAAATATCTCAAATTTTTGTGGATGCCCCTTCAGACACTCACATGCATGATCAGGACTGTTATGACTTAGAAGGGTAGGGCTAAGTGATGGACCTCTTAGAAGACCTGGAAAAAAAATGTCCTGCTATCTCTCACTTTTCCTGTATTTCTCTTGATAGCATATATTTAAGGTAAAACCCAAGAAGTGGGAGCTGGATGATGGTTTGAGCCCACCCCCTAGAGGTGCCTATTTAGTACTCACAACAGAAGGAACTTGTTCATGTAGTTTGAAGTCATCCAAATAATTGTCCTGTGAAGGAAAGTGTAATACACTTTTGGTGTCCAAAGTAAGAAGCATTAATTCTGGTGTTGTTCTCAGTTTATTAACAGAGATTGTCTACAATTAGTGTTGTGGAATTTGTTTTGGTGTTTCTGACCATGGCTTAGCTATACTCCTTCAGGCTTTTCCAGTTTAAGATGTTGCTTTCATTTCTACACAATAGCTTCTCTAAATAATTTTCAGAATACATTTTAGTATTTAGTCTTATTTTAAAGACATTGCTTGTTGACCGCATGGCTAGTTTGAAGTGCAACTTTGGCATCTTTTAGAAATTAAGCTTGAAATGAAGTGTGATATGCAGTTGCTATGGTTGGTTACAAATTAAAACATGCCCTATGATAAAGTATATAATGGAAAATCTGGAAATTAAGGGCTTCTGATCTGTAATTGGTAGTCTGGAGCTATGCTGATGTTCCCCTTCATGTATGTCAGGTCTTATTATGAATTCAACATCCCATCTGAGGATGGCGCAACAACGAGAAATTAAATTATGGACAGGTCTTGGCTTCCTAGAAGGTTTCTCATTTTCTCAGTGCAGTTTTTGAAACCTGTACGTTTGGTAGTAAATTAGTAAATAATTGTCTGGCATTAGAGGCTAAAAGGAGACTCATCAGAAAACTAAACTGAATGAAAAAAAACTGTGTGTTGGGAGCTATGTCACACAGGGAGAAAATAAAGAAAAACATGACTCAGACAAACCAGAAAGAACAGACTCATCCACATGAGCAAAACACAGATCTTGCTCTGTTCACATATATACTATTTCTTTGTAAAATGCAAATAAAAGCAGGATCAAAGGAATAGCATAATTCTGCTAGGATGCAAAAGCTATTGGGTATAGAAGAAAATATAGTCTTAACTTTTTTTTTTTAATTATCTTTCTTTAACGGGATAACAGCCTACCAGAGGCAGAAAGAATGACACAAAGCAATTAGAAGAATGTTTGCTACAAGAACATAGTCTCTTTCTACTTAAAGCTGTGCCTAGTGCCAGAGGACAAAGCACAACACAGATAAAATCCACAGTTCCTGCCTACAATCTATATGAGGTGGAGCAATCATACACCTTTGGAGCCATTTTAAAGTTTAGCTAAAAAGTAAGTACAACAAAGCCCTGAGTCAAGTTACAGCTATTTAATTTGAATTATAAACCTGAAAATGTTGGGTGAGATTTGTGGAAAAAAGATCAAAGACCAAGTAGCTGGTGGATGTAGTGGTCAAACAGGAATCTGAGGAACACATAATACAGTATTGCTAACCTGGAAGCATTCACAAATCATCAGTCAAGTCTGGAATGTCATGAGTTTGGGGAATTTTTTGATATAATAAATATAGGACCTGTTTTGTCTTTTAAAGGCTTGAAATCAGGACATTTTTCAGTCTCATTTTTTTTAACCAGGTTGTGAGCCATAATATTATGTTTGGAAAGAATGAAAGCTAAGAGTCTTACTTTGCTCAGAAAAAAAAAGAACTTTGAGAAAACACTTGTTGGGTGACTTGCAATAATGGTCATAAAATTTGGCAATGTAGAGATAGATTAATCTGGAAAGTACTGTAGTTGAGGAAAACTGCTGGCAGTCAGTATGTGAGAATTTGAAAACAAGGCTCTTTCATTTTTATAAAAATAGCAGTAATCATGCATAGGGCTGAAACTAAAACCTGCAATAAGCTTAAGCTTCTGATATTTGACTCATTCACAAATGATTCTTGTTTTATGAAAGATATGGTTTTTTATTAATGAATATTTGTTTATTTACTTCTAAATTTCCAAGAAACCAACTGATCTTTTAATTTAATTTATGCTTTTATCCTGTATGATTTATCTCATGTTATATTTATCTGTCCTGTTTAGAAATAGAAGTAGTGGTAAGCAATATGCTTTCGGTATATTTTTAGAGAAGAGGAAAAAAGTGGTGAATACTTTTTTATAATGATTTGTAGAATATCAAAAAGGTGTATGAAATAGAATTTAAATCATAGAGTCAATGATGGACTGTTATTATTCTGTAACCTTTAATTTTATAAGATCAAAAAGCTTTTATTGCTCTGGGCTAGTATGTTTACTTAAATTAGCAGTCATCTAGACAGAAAATGAACATATACTATATTATACCAGCTTGAGATCTGGATGAGGAATTATTTCATTCTGCTTTGTTGTTGTGTCAAAAAACTCCTTTAAACTGTAAACAGTAGTAGTTGATATCTGAAGTTTATTATTTTCAGTCAGAATGAAAAAAATGTTAAGTTTAGATCCCAGTTCAGAGTTGGAATTTTTTTTCATTAAGCCTTTTTAGCAGGCTAAGAGGAGGAGTCCAACCTGCAGAGACTTTTTTGTCACTTCATTTCTGAATGCTAGAAATGTTTGCTAAACAATTATTTTATTAATCTGGTTTTTAAAAGGAAAAAAAACCTCCTCTTTTCAGCTGGGGAATTCAATGTCAAGTTTCATCCTGAAGGGCACATTTTATGGAGAAGTTATAAACTCTGAAATTAATTTTGTAATGGAAAATGTGACAAACTCAACTATGGCTATGCAAAAATATATTCTTAGCACTTAATACATAAAGGGCCATATATATGAAACGTATTTGCAACATACTGCATGTTTATTACAGACTAAACACTTAAAAGTGGAAAAACCCAGCATGTACCCCAACTGTTTCTTAAATATCTGTTTACTATAGCTAGGACACATAGAAAATTGTAGGACAGAAGAGTAGATGGTAAGTGTTCAAATAACATTAAATGCAGTAAAATGTTTCATTTGAAATGCTAAGCAGGTGATAAAAATGTCATGTGGAATTACTATTTGGTGTGTTTTAAAATAATATAATTAGGAGAAAATGCATAGCGAAAGCTTAATCGCTAAAGCAAAACCTGTACAAATGAGGCATATCTGCATTTGCTCAGGTATTCAGGATTTTGCAGCAGATCAGAACCTCTACCAATGGCAAAACTCGACTGCTGTGGCACACTGTGGTGGGACTGGGCACTTCCATCCTCACAGGCATTGGGATGTGTGAACAGTGAACTCCTGCCGCCTTACCAGCCAAGCAAGCAGATCTAGGAAAAGGGGTAATAAAGGAAGCTTTTTCTTCCCCCTCCACCTTTTCCCTCCCTGGAGGGGACAGAAGAAGAGAACTGAAAGCGGTGTGAATCTCCTGCAAGAGAAGGTGGCAAAGAGCAAGAGGGATTGGCAAAAGAGAGGAAAAGAAGAAAATCTCTGACAACTTTAAGCCTTCCTCACAAAAAAATAAAAAGTTTAAAAAGTTAAATGGAAGGAAACATAACTAACGGGAGGTGGTGCTTTGGTTGAGTAATGTAGTCTGTCCACTTGTTAGGCACATGTTGGAAAATAAGTGTTCTCTATGTGTCAACTTCTAGCTATTTTAAGTTTGGGAAGCAACTAGTAGGCTCAAAAGACATTTTAAACATAGATCCTTAATGTCATTTAATGATTATTATATATAGATTATATTTATGAGACAACAAGGCTAATTTTAGAAGCTGAAATAAAGCTATTAGTATTACTACCAATTCAATATTCCTTCTATTACCAAAAGTTCTTCAGTTTGGTCTCTGCTGGCATACACTGTTTTTCTCCTTTAGTTGCCTATGCTAAATCATCCTTTCCATTTCAGGAGGAGCAAAAGAATCTCACGCTCTTGCTTTCTGTTCTACCAGCATCCTTTTGAATACTCACTCCTGTTTTCTGTCAGAATACTTATTCAGTTAGCTTGTCCGCCTCTGCTGGCACCAAAGAGTTACTGTGCAAGGAGAAAAGTCTTTTCTGTTCAGTAAATAATAGACCTAGTTATTATTTTGAGAGCAGGCGTGAGTTGCTGCTACTTTCCCTATCCTTTTCCTTAAGGCACAAGATGTTTTCACTGCCCTGCCATTTCTTCTTTCTCCCCAAGGTCGGTTTCATTTTCAGTGGATACACTTAGACAAGTCTTGGACTTGATTCAGTTAAAATTACTGTCTGTTTGGCCTCTGTATCATGGAAGCACAAGCAAAGCAGCTAAACACTGTGGAAAGTTGTTGTTCTCTGTTTTCCCTGGCCATGCATAAAGTTCTGCAGTGCAGTAGCTCAGACATTTTGCTTTGAATTGAGTCCTCTCAAATGATATGCTCTGTGGTCATACACTAAATTGTAGACAGAATGTAAACTAGCCATTGCTTCTCCCTGCTCTTCATAGTAGCTGAGTTTTTTTGTTTGTCTGTTGGGTTTTTTTTGTTCTGTTTTGTTTGTTTGTTTGTTTTTTAAATGGTAGTATCCAGTCTAAGGCTCAGACTCTGTGTGTAGACCTGGGAATGGGTCCTACTTGTCTTGCCTGTGTGGGGGAGAGATATGGACAACTCTGACAGCTGGTGAAAAAAATTGAGCCTCTGTCGTCTCGTATTCACAGGAAGTGTACAAAATTTTAATCAGCTTCAAGAACAACTCTAAGACAGAGAATGTCTGCTCTGCCTAGCATTGCTTCAGGAGCTGCATTCTCCTTTTGCCTTTTGGCTGTTAACTAAATGGAGCAAACCAAAGGGCTGGGAGGTGTCTTGACAGTGTCTCAGTGGAGACACAAGCTACACCACAAGCTCTGACTTGCTAGTTCTCTCAATTATCTGTGAGTTATAAAGAAGAGGATACAGTGAGAGAGGTTAAGAAGTGTCCCAAGGACACTGGAAAACTAACTTATGCCCTTCATATTTTAAAATGACTCAGGCTTGTGGAACAAGGTTCTGTTTTGGTGTCAGAGCAGTACGGCACCACTCTGTCTAGCTGTGAAAGACTGTGATGGCTGCAAAGTGCTGGAGAACCAGACTCTGCTGGGGGCAGTCTGGAGCAGAGGTGGAATTGCAGGAATTTCAGAATCAGCATCAGGTGTCCATTAGTCAAGACCTCTTCATATTCAAGGCTCACTCCCATTCATTTTGCTCTTTTTGTTGGTGACAAGCAGATCAGTGAAGTCCATACATGTAAACAGGGTTCACTTCAATACTTCATAGTTTTCCTTCTTCAAAAACTGATGACTTATTATGAAACATTTCACTTGTGGCAAATATTAGCAAACTCAGTTTCTTGCCTTTGTTAAAATGACTGATGAGCTCTGTTATTTCATAACCAACATCTCTGCTGGTTAATGAAAAAACTTGTGCAGTGTTACAATTTGCATTCACCTGATTTAGTTTGCGTTTGGACTCAGTTTTGGACAAAGTTTCAGATAGCCTCACTGCAGGTAGTCTCAGGTAGTCTTGGCATTCATTTTCCTTTTTTGCTAGTTGTTTTGAAGTTCTTACAATCACTGCTTAAGTGCATACAGGCATATATATTAAAGTACACTGGAGACAGGTCCAACCTATTAGAAATGTAGGTACAACAGGGTTATAAATGTTACTTGATACCTTATAAAGCCCAAGATACCTGACTGGTGCATAGGCTTTGTTGCTTGATGTAGTCAGGTGATAACATATGTACACTCGTGCTGCCTACTTCAGCAAGTGTCAAAAGTTCATGCTAAGTACTACATAAATTATCACATAATTAAGCTCTGTTATGGTTTGGATGAGGAGGGAAGTGTAAACTTGATTCCCCTTAGAGAGCTATATGCACAAATATGATGTAGAATTAATTTTACAAATAAAGGTCAAAGTATGAATGTATTTATTGGAAGAAGGAACTGGAAGGGAATCTTGACTTCCTTAATTAAATCCTTTTTTGCTCACGAAAATTCTAAGAGGTTAATTTGGTTTTCTGTGTGCTTCCCCCATTATATTGCAGAGATGTCAGGCGTGCTGTTCTGTTATACCCCATAGTCTTTCTGAACTTCCTATTGCTACTATTACATAACTAGTTACTGAGTTATAATTTGGGAATGCCAAAAAACCCCATTCACTTGGAGGTTGGGCTTGAGGATTAAAAGATAATGTGCTTATGGAATAATCTTATCTGAAGTTATTAAACGTGTATATATGTCTCAATCAAATTACTATATTCACATAAATGATCCAAATATGTTATTTGTGTATTAGACCTTAAGATATATGTACTTTTGCTGGACAAGTGATTATGTTGTCCTGGCCTGCTAAGAATTTTAAAATACAGATTCTAATATCTGCATCAGTTCAAGTAAATATTTAACATCAGTAATAATCTTTGTACATCTGAGAACTGGAGAATGACTTTAAAATAATTTTAGCTCTAATTTATTTGGATGAAACACACAAAATAATGTGTTTATTTCTTTCATTTGTTCCAACAGCTTATGTGACCATATTAGAACATCCATAAACATGAAAAATGCCTGTTCTTGTGATCATATCACTTCAGCTTTTGAGTTGTACCTTTTGAAGAGGCCTAATTCAATAAAAGAAGTTTGTGGTTCATGCGGAGTTCTATAGAAAGCCTCTCTTGATGCTTTAGATTACGATGTCCTTTAGGACAGGAACAGCATCTAGCTATGTTTAACATACCTAGCAAAATGTGGATTCAGTGGTGACTGACAGTTTTTGCCACTGCTAGATCATAAATGAAGCAAAATTTGATAATGTCCATGGTCCCTGGAAGATATGGAAACAGTCAAAGACATGGAACTAAAGAGAGAAATCTGAAGTCAGGATAGATTTTAAGCAGCACTTTGAGAGGGATCAAACTATGTATTTTCAGGCAATAAAGAGATTCTTCTAAAGCCGTCTGTGGTACTACCACCAAAATCAACAAGGAAGTTAGCATTAGCAGTATGACAGTTACAACATTGATTCAGAATAGTGTATGCTAGTTTATTTTTTCCTCAAACTAGACAGCTACCAGCTGAAGGCAACTGAACACCTAGGGACATCTGTGTTAAAACACCACTTGTGAGTGGAAAGAAACACTAAGTGAAGTAAGGGGAAAAAAATAGCCAAACAGGCAGCTTCTTATCCCAAAATGCCTCTGACATTTCTCCTTCTCTGCACTTCAGGAAGACAGAGAGGGGGAAATGCCAGAAGTGTGACAGTTTATTGTGGCAAGCGGTTTTCCACATCACAAAGACCACGGCTACCACAGCAGGCACCGCAGGTAGACTTTGCAAAGATGCTGAGTGCTGCTCCACTGTAGACACCAAATTACTTCCTCTTCTCCTCCCCAGATGAAGTCTGAAGCATGTTGGCATATCTGTGTTGGAAAATTTGTGTTGGCATTACTAATACCAAGAAGAGATTTCCCTTTCTACGGTGTGTCTGACCTAGTTACAGCTTCAAACTGTTGATTGAAGGAGAGAGGAGGTGTTTGCAGAGTTCTTGAAGATAGTCAGTGGCACTGAACCACCTCAGCGCTGGTATAAGTTAAGTATAATAAGTATAATATAGTTAAGTATAATTATAATATATAAATATATTTTCACTGCCTTCTATGGAGTTTTATTCTTTTATGTCTGTTTGTTTTGAATGATGTGCTTTTACATATGACTTTTTTACTGAATAGTAACTAAAGACAAAAATATACATATATATATCTACTTGTTCAAGGCGATGTGCTTAACCAGTATTGCCAAGTTGGAGATGCTGCTCAAGAACCAAGGCCAGACCAGATGGTTCTTAGACTGTTTTATATAGACCTATGTTGTCAAAAGTGGAATACTCAATTTTCTGTTTACTCCTGAACTCTATATTGTGTCCTCTATTGCGGTGCTGTAGTACCTCTATGCTACAAATTTGTGTATTCTGCTAATTTTGATATACATTAGAACCACATAACTCAAAAAAGGAGGAGCCTTTTTCAGACAGGATGCTGCTTCATGCAATGTTTAGAGACTACCTGAATTACCCATTTTTGTGACCTCTTTTTCATGAAGTGCTGCTTGCCTGAGTGCAAGTGAGGTAATGAGGAGAGGGCTTAACTGCTGGCTTTTCCTGGTCTCTGGAACATTTGAAGTACTACAGCATAATGATGTTTAACTAATCAAGACTTGTAAAATGAACAGTGTTGAAAATTTTCAAAGCATTATCATAGTATTAACAGGGTATCAAAGGTGTTCTTCAAAGGTACATAATGATGCCCAGATCTCACAATGTTCTTCAACCCTGCAGGAGCAGAACTGCAGTTAAATGCAGTCCTGGAGGAATGTTTTCCAAGTCTAATTTCCTGCAACTGCTTACAAGCCCTGCTTTCTTCTTATGGGCTGAGGACCTGCTTTTGTTCATTGCAATGTTTAGGTAACCCTGACAGAGTGTCCAGCAGTCACTCAACAACTTTGTCATGGTTATTTCTTCAGGCTGTGATGGTTGTACGGATAGTTAAAGCCTGCTGGTAGAAGAAAAGCTGTTTTAAACTCTTACCATGTTTGTGATGATCTCTGAGCTATCTCAAAAACCAGGAAATTCACTGGTGGCTTTTCAGCATCTGTTTCTCCCCTTCTGTACCACAGGGGAACTTAGAATAAAATTCATTTAATGTAATTTGGATTTCACTTACTTCAACGAATTAACAGTTAGGTCCTATCAATTGTCTGTAGAGCATGGTACTCCTGTCTCTGCCATTTATTACTATTGTCATTATAGAATCATAAAATGGTTTGGGTTGGAAGGGACCTTAAAGATCATCTTGTTCAAACAGCCCTGTCATGGGCAGGGACACCTCCCACTAGACCAGGTTGCTCAAAAACCTGTCCAACCAATTATGAGCCAGACATACTGCTTGATGCCTCAGGTATTCTATCTACACAGTTAAGACAACAAGGAATTATTCCAAAACCTGCACTTGCACAAGTTTTGAATGTTTTTTGGCCAAGAAACAATAAATAGGCAGAACAAGCCTGTTCTCTGGGTCTCTATTTTCTGCATACTCCAACCATCCAATTGCATCAGTCTGACATTAGGCAGACTGGATGATGCAGCAATTATGATGACATGAAAGAAACTCCATGGTCTGCTTTTTCAAGGTTGTAAGCAAAGAGGAACACATGAACCTCTGGCCTGAATTTGGTTTACTGATCTTTCAGTTCCTCATCTGAAAGCTTAGGATCAGCCAGTGTGCTAGAAATCCTACTGGACTCACAGCCAGGGTGTCTGCAATACTTCTTTCAGCAAACACAAACCAAGTTTAAGGGCCTGGAAAACAGTACAGCATTTTGCTGGCCCAAAAGCAAAAATAAACTGTGCACAGTATGTCACATTAGCTCTTATCTGTCTCCAGGAAGTGGACTGTTTGACAGGGAAACATATTTGCTTGTGGTCCCATTTGATTCATGTTTCAAGGAAAGAATTGAAGTCATACCCCCAGTGGAGCACATACATCGATCATAGGGAGGATATTGCAGCCGCCTACAGCATGTCACCTTCCTGCAGCCTCCTTCTAGCTTCCCTGCAGAGCCAAAGTGCCATTCAAATGAATAAGATTTTAGAAAAGAGGCACTATGATTTTTTTCCCCCAGCACTGACAAGGATGTTTTAGATGGCAAAAAGAACCACATTGCAGCCTTTCTGAATTACAGATCTGAATAATTTTAGAATCATAGAATCGTAGAATCATAGAATGGTTTCGGTTGGAAAAGACCTTTAAGATCATCCAGCCCTCTAAGTCCACCACAAGACCATGTCCCTAAACACGACATCTACTCATCTTTTAAACACCTCCAGTGATGGTGACTCAAACACTTCCTTGGGCAACCTGTTTCAGTGCTTGACAACCCTTTCTGTAAAGAAATTTTTCCTAATATACAATCTAAACCTCTGTTGGCATAACTTAAGGCCATTTCCTCTTGTCCTAACACTTGTTACTTGGGAAAAGAGACCTACCCCCAGCTCACTACAACCTCCTTTCAGGCAGTTGTAGAAAGTGATAAGGTATCCCCTGCAAAAGCTTTGTTGCCTTTCTCTGGACATGCTCTGGCATCTCAATGTCTTTCTTGTAGTGAGGGGCCCAAAACTGAACACAATATTTGAGGTGCGGCCTCATCAGACCCATCTACAAGAAGGGCCGGAAGGAAGAC
>NW_010197124.1:626-911 GCF_000695765.1 Mesitornis unicolor | reverse complement strand
AGATGTCATCTGGCGAGAGAGAGAGAGAGAGAGAGACTTCACCTGGCGAGAGAGAGAGAGAGACAAACTTCATCTGGCAAAAGAGAAAGAGAGAGACTTCATGTGGAGAGACAGAGAGAGAGAGACTTCATCTGGCAAAAGAGAGAGAGAGAGACTTCATCTGGCGAGAGAGAGAGTAAGAGACTTCATCTCGCGAGAGAGACAGAGAGAGAGAGAGAGAGACAATTCATCGAACGAGAGAGAGACAGAGCATTCCTCTGGCGAGAGAGAGAGCGAGACAGAGAC
>NW_010197124.1:0-337 GCF_000695765.1 Mesitornis unicolor | reverse complement strand
GCATCTGTCGAGAGAGAGAGAGAGAGAGAGCCCTCATCTGTCGAGAGAGAGAGAGAGAGAGAGAGCCTTCATCTGTCCAGAGAGAGAGAGAGAGAGAGCCTTCATCTGTCGAGAGAGAGAGAGAGAGAGAGCGCCTTCATCTGTCGAGAGAGAGAGAGAGAGAGAGAGCGCCTTCATCTGTCGAGAGAGAGAGAGAGAGAGAGAGCGCCTTCATCTCGCGAGAGAGAGAGAGAGAGACAGAGACAGAGCCTTCATCTGGCGAGAAAGAGTCTTCATCTGGCGAGAGATCGAGGTCGTCTGGCGAAACTTCATCTGGCGAGATATCGAGAACGTCTGG
>NW_010197123.1:44556-61052 GCF_000695765.1 Mesitornis unicolor | reverse complement strand
GGCGCGGTGTGGTGCGCGGTGCGGTGCGAAAGGCGCAGTGCTGCGGTGGAGAGAGAGGAGGAGATGGGGCAAAGATCCACAGGCCTCAGGCTGTATCTTGGATGTGGGCAAATAGTAAGTGCATCAAAAAAAGGTGGCTTTGGACATGTAAAAAAAAAAGTCTTCCTAAAAATCTAGGTTGAATTTCTCAAAAACTTAAATTCAGAAAATGATCCTCATCTTCCCAGAATGGGGCAAGGCGGGGAAAGCCCCGAGCAGGAGCGCCCCAAGCAAGCGCCCAGATCCGGTGTTCTCTGCAGAGATACAGGTGCCAAACAGAACAGGAGGGGCAGGAAAAGGGACACGGGTTCTCGCAGAGCAAGCACCGCCATGGCTGGCGGTCAAAGGCCACCTACTGTCCTTTCTGGAAAGAGAATGAAAGAGGTTGCTGGACTTCAGCAGGGGAAGCCTCAGGTTTGATCAGGAGGTGGCAGCACAGTCCTGCAAAGCTCGAAAAGCTCCTCCCCTCATCACCAACTCGCCCTGTTAGCTAGATACCGGAAGGCTCGGGGAAGAGAAGCGCCCTTGTGCCTACTGGAAGAAGTGTCCAGTAAGTATTTGAACTGAATTGCAGAGAACTCAGTTACAGATCAAAAGTGATATTGCTTCCGTACATCACAAGAATCTTTAAGCATGATGCTGGCAGCACACCCTTCTCTGAAATCTTGCAGCCTGCCAAAAAAATAAAGTAAAAATCCAACTTTCAAGAGAAAAAGAGCCAGAGATACCACTGGAAACCTCATTGCTTCAATGCTGCTACCAGTTTATATGAAAGTATGCATGTATTACCAACAAAACCATAAAACTTCATAATAGAAAGACAAAACTGTGACATTTCTCTTCCCTGTTTTCCAGTATTTGCTCTAAATGGCTGAAAAGGATGCTTTAAAAATCTGTCAGTGTAATAAGCTGGGGTTTATGCCACACCTGCAAAGAATTGGCTGCTTGATGCACGCAGAGCTAATAGAGTTTTCCAATAATCTTTGCTTGTTTCATTCAAAAAGAGAAAAAAAAATCGCCAAACCTGTAGAAAACATAAAGTACCTGTAGTGAGCCTGTTGCTAAATTGAACAAACCTGAGAAAAACTAAAGTCACAACAAGCAGGCTGTTTCTGACTTATTCCTTGGTGAGCTCTCAGTCAGAAGCTGCAGGCAGAAGTTTTATTTTCAAGCCATGTTTTGCTTCTCTCTTACCCCAGACTCTGGGCTTGCTCAATCCTCAACTGAGGAATTCCCACAGACCTGCAGGTGTTGCCAGGAGAAAACCTTGCAATTCATTAGGTGATGCTGAAAGACTTAGCTGGAAGTGCCGTCATGTTGACCCTGTCAGCGTTTTCTAGAGCTGGTCCACCTGACACCTTAATGATGGGAGATGCTGTTGGAAAAGCTGTCTGGAGTTAGTCTGGCACCCTAGCCAGATTCAAGAGCTTTTGGTATTCAAGACCTTTTGGTATTTACTGAATATACAAATCCGTGCGTGTAACCCCTTTTTTTGCTCTCCAACATATTCATAGATCCATCTCATTTTTTGACCGTTTATTTAGCATTGGAAACATTCAAAGAGCGTAACAAATGGAAATCTAGTGTTTAGCCAGATTGTATCAATTGTTGGTATTGGAACATCGATGGAGCTCAAACAAGTTTCACTTGGCAGGACAATTGTACAAAAGCATTTGATGTCGAATCACAAGCTATTTTCAAGGTTCATACACACAAAAGGGTTCAAATATAAGCAAATTAAAGCTTCAATATTAATGAAATATGTTCTTTTTTCCTTTCCACTTGCCAACTATTTAACCTGGTCAGGAGACAAATTCACATGGGATTAATTCTGTGGAGCCAACCTCAGATTCCTCCTGGGCTTCCTTGAAATGAGGTATTCTTTGCTTCCTATCCTGCATGGTTTTGTAATGCAGCTGCACATTGTTGAAGAATTGCCACAATTCATGGCAGGGTGTCTGCACTTCAGCAACGAGAGAAGTTATTTGGAATACATATATCTATATTTGCATGCTTGTGAAGCTTACATGTCTGGCTTGTTAAGCTCTAGGAAGCTCCTTGATGAACAGTGCCATGATACACAGTGGATGGCAATTAAGCCATGAACCTGAGTATAGAGACGCTGATCCTCAGCACAGTGAACTCCAAAAGAGCTTTAGCATATTTTTGTAAATCAAAAAGGTAAAGGCTCCTGTACCATGGAAAAACACAACAAAGATGAATAAGGGGCAAAAAATCCTCTCCACAGTCAGTGGCTTCTGTGTGCCGTGTGGTCTGGGAACCACCCTTTAGGTCCAGGTGGACTCGGGGGTCTCCTCTCTTTGCATAATACACCAGCAAGAGATATGACCATGAGAAACTGGTTGGAGACAGCTTCTGCCACCACTCTTACTCTATGCCACTGGGTCTGTCCAGGCCAGGCCAGGTACCCATGAGCACAGGCGGGAGCACGCTGAACTGACATTGCAGTTGTTCTTCCAAGGTTTTGGTCTTGCTTGCCTCTTTCTTTCTTCTGTTGTGTGATAGAGAGGAAGAGTTTGGCCTAGCAGTACAAACACCTTCTGTTTTGGAGCAGGGTGACTGTGGCTGTAATCGCAGCACTCTAGTGTCTCCCAGGAGCCAAAGCACATGCCTGCACAGGTCCCTCAGAAGGATGGTACTCATTAACTGCAAAGGGCTCAACAGAGCCTGAATTACTTTTGCTGCTGCATGTAAGGGTGCGGTGACTGGGAGAGGGAAGGGAAGAGCTGGGGCTCCTTTGGATCCACACTGCATTTAACTAAACACCTGTATCTGCAAACTAAACTCACAGCCTGCGTAGGCTACAACACAGGGACATGAGCAACAGATTTGCTTAGCACCAAGTTAAGTGGGAACTTTAAAAAATCTCTCCTGCAACACACAGTGTCTGGCACAGTAGTGTGCTTATCTGTGCTGATTTGGTCCTTAAAGAAATGTCTCATTGCCTTCCAGATGCACCTGTTCTGTAAGCACTTTTGTTGTCCTTATGCCTACACAGGTCCTGAGGAAATCATGGAGCAGAAGCCCACGCTTTTTCCATCTTTTTATTTAAACTCAAATGATGTATCCAGGAGTGTTTTTACGCTGACGTGATGGAGTCCTCCTCCAAAAGGTCAGAGGGAGGTGGGCACAAAAGGTCTGATGACACTCCTGACCGTATGCCCTCTTCACAGCACTGGATACAGAGACAATCCTGGCTTCCTGGGCTGGGGGAGCGGCTGTGTAGCCTCGCCAGCCATTGGCACGGAAGCTGGGAATGGAAAACAATTTTGACATTGGCAGCCTGGAGTCCTGCCCTTCTCAAACACATTTGATGTTCATACATGGTCTCTTGGCTGCTGCTGCTGGGGACCATCTGTTGGGATGGCTTCATGCCTGATCAAATGGTGGTATGCCAGTTTCACTGGGACATGAAATAGATGCCAAACAAAACACGTCTGGTTTTACTTCTATTACTCTGAATTCAAAGCACATGCTAATGCTAATCCCCTTTTTAACACTGTTGTCGTGCCAGTTAAACCTTCATTTTTTCCCACTATCTGCCAGATTTTTACCACATATTTAGGTGCTTAAGGAAATCCAGCAGAAATCATCGCTGTTGATTTCACACAAACAAGGCACTGTTTGCAGGGGCTTGGTGAGAGATGTTAGCGCTAACGACAGAGGTGAACGGGTGAAAGTTTCCTATACATGTAACACCAGATCCTTGAAGGAGCTGGACTAGGACATTTCTTTATAAGTTGCTCCTGAAACCACATCCAACTATCATAGAATTTTCTCCCTGATGGAACTGTGACTTATCAGTTTAAAAACGCTATGACAAACTAGGCATAGGTTGTTTGTTGTTGTTCTGATTAGGGTGCTTTTTGTTGTTTTTTTTGGTTGTTGTTGGTTTTTTTTAAAGGCTCTAGTAAGTGTGCAAAGGCTTTGAGCATACTGAGCTGAGATGGTCTAAAGACATTTTCTTTTCAATGCACTATGAGCTCACCATAGCTCCAACCCTGATCTAAAGTAAAATCTTCCATGCTGTGGCTGGCTTTGCCGTCTGGGTTTGTATGACTAACTCCCTGTGAATGTTCCACATTCAGAGAAGTGTGTTCCTGACCTCAGCCAAGATGAATATTATTGTCAAAACTGCCATCATTACAGCTACTGTGGATTTTCAGATTCCTCTAGTGTTTGTGGGGAAAATCCATCTACTACAGATGTTCCCTTGAATGATGGATTTTCTCTTCTAGTCCCATAACAGATCAGGAAAGTTTAAAGGAGCAACCTCTGATGAGCTTCCCTTTGCTCTTCATCCTTCTTCTGCTTTGCAATGCTAAGAGGTTGGACACCTTGGACATGTCCTGCCACTTCCTCTTCCCTCTGTCCCCAGGGAGGAAAATGACACATCCCTGGCACTGGTCTCCCCTGGCCAGATCCTTGCTGTGTGCAAGGTGGGCAGGATCCAGATGGGCCAACTGAGGTTCCTGGTTTTAGGAATGGATGGGATGTGACTACTCAATCAAGTGTTTAATTCTTCAGCTTCTGGATTCAGAATTATTTAAAGCACTTCATTTTGTTAACAATGCGACAGATTACTGTGCTACTATTGTTTAATAACCTTAATTAATTTTTTTATGGCCTTGCTTACATTGCCTTCTTGTATATTCCTAAAGTAAAAGTTAATATGGAAATCTGAAAAAAATTCCCATTAACAGTTAAGAAAAGTTGGGGAATGTGGAATTTAGTTTATGTTTGATTTAGCATTGTAGTAACGAAACAAAACAAAACTAAACAAAAAAAGGATAATTATTTAAAATCTTCCAAATAAATATGGCAGGGCCAGAAGCATAGGCCAACCAGTGGCATGTGGACCAGCCATAAAATTAAAAATAAACTTAAGAGTAAATGTGCAGCTAAATGCAGACTGTGGGGATAGGATGTGAACTCCAGCTATTTCCTGGAGCTAGTGTGGCTCCAAAGTTTAACAGCTTTAGCCTTTGGAGACCCGGAGGCGTACATACTTGTTTTCAGTTTCTCCTCCTTTCATCTCCCCCTACTCAGAGCCCTACCGCCTCCCAGCTGCCCTGCTTGCTCCATCCCTCCCCGCAGAAGGACACTCCTCACCCTCTAACAAATGTCTCACATGCCACAGAGCATCCCTGTGCAGCCCTTACTGTCCTCATGTCCTCCAGCCCACTCCAGCAGGATGGAGGCCTGGATGCCCATTTTGCCCTCAAGACCATCCAGGAGGATGAGCAACTGGCAGCTGCTCTCTGACTTTATTACAACGAGCTTCTTATGACAACAATTTTCAGTCTTGAACTTTCCTTTTTTTAATGAGGGTTTTTTGGTTAAAACAACCATAGAAGTAGTGGAGAAGAGTTAATGGAATAGCTAACATATCCTTGTCTCACAGGAGCTGTATGATAGCAAAGAGATATTTTCAGGCATAAATTTGTCATTAGGAGATGTAGTACAGAGCTCAAAAGTATCTCACTAAGCCTAGCTTGAGCTTTGTGGGTTTTTTGCTTGTGACCCTCGTGCCTGCACAGATTCAAGGCCAAATTCATAGTAGGAATGTGTTTCTAAAGCATGTCTTGACATCTCTCTCATTTATGGCAAAACTTTAATTTCATGCTCATTTCTCCTAATGCTGCGTGACAGTTTTCTTTATTAAAATAGAAATACATGTAAAAACAACTTCTAGTGTAACTCCTTGAATGCCTTGATGAATAATAATGAAAATTATTTTTCATCATTGAAATTACACTTTCCAGTATTGCCAATCTCCTAACCCAAATCTCCAAGATATGCGCATTCCCCACTTCTCCCTATTTGTCAGTGGCACTTGGCAAGGCCCTTTCCAGTAAAACCTTTTCTCCCCTTGTCACCTGCTAAATCTTCCAATTGTACAGTAACAGACAAAAAAGCAGAATAAATAAATAGCAGAAGAAAATCGGGGCACATTTTCATGAAATTTCAAGAAAGTTGTTTACACATATGAAATGTATAGGAGCAGAGATGTAAACACATAAGCCTTATTCATTCTACTTCTTGATTTTACATAGAAGAAAATGTGTTGAACAGAGTCGAAGAATGGCAGAACAATGTAAGCTGCAAACACGACAGTGGAGAATTTCTTATAGGAGACAGAGGGAAAAAAAATCAACATAATCCCTTTTTAAAATATGTTCATAGCATTCTGACCTCCTTATCATCTTTCCTGAGATGAATCATAAAAAAGTCTATTATGCATCCATGCATGAACCAAAATTAAGAATTATGTGTGCAATCATTGCACAGCCGCTAATAAACCATAGGTTAAAGTTCCCATGGCATAGCAGGGAAAGGTAAAGACACTATAGCAACCTAAATAGACATCATTTTCTGCTAGAGTATTTATAATTAGTTCCCTATTAATTTACATATTAACAAACTCATACTATGTATATGTATATGCGTATGCGTATGCATATGTATATGTATATGTATATTCACATCACACACATGTGATTTTTGTGCTTTCTTATTTCACATGGAATATATCAGCAAGGTGCTGTTGTACCTAAAGAAATGTTTCTCTGTGCCAAAACTTTGGTGCTACATAATTGTAATTTATTAAAAATGTAATGGCCATTGCAAAACGTTCCATTCTGGTTAGCAACAAGCAACATCTTCCAGAGATGAAATCTCAACAGACAAGATCTATAAAGAAGCAGAAGATAACTTAAGAACCTCTTATAACACTATTTTATTTAACTATAGAGCCTTAAGTTCCCATTAAGAACTTGAGTGATATATGAAAAAATGGTGCCTGCTTTATGTTCCTTGCAACCTACCTCTGCACCAATTTTCCATACACACTATCTTCCAATACTGTTTTATTACAAATGTGGTAAATAGCATACAGTAGATACCAGAAAATCACCAAGATGAATAGATATATATGATATTTGTAAGTGTTCCTAAGAATTCTACCTATATGAAAGGTTTTCTGGTTCTCCCAAAACAACTTCCTTTCCATGCTGTAAGTCGGAGAAAACAGAGAAGTCAGATGCTCACACAAGGAACTTAAGAGAGCAAAACATCATCAGATTTCAGTTTCTCATTTTATTTCCGTCTGGCAATGAAGACTTAATTACAGACAGATTTTTCCATACGCTGCCTTTATGTTTGCATACCTTTAGCATGCAGCTACTCTACCAGTGACCCCTTCAGGTCCGTCGCTGCTTTGAGTTTGCAAAGCTATCAGTCCTGCAAATGATCTACCAAACTAATGCCTATGAGAGGAAAATCCCTCAGCATGCTTAAGCCCATGTGGCAGTAAGTGAAGCAGTTCTCAAAACAAAGGGGCTAGAAGTAATCCTGTATTTGGACTACTGATCAGAGTTTCACCACATGAAGTAACCCATCAGTACAATCAGTCTTCAAAATGTTTCAACAGCTGGGGTTTTTTGTCACTTCCAGAAGAACATTATCACCTGTTAAGGAAATAGGACATATGGGGACATGCTTCACTAGCAATTTAGGGAGAGCTTTCTTCCCAGAACTGAAGTAAAAAACCCACAGTTAGATTTTTTTTGAGCTATATCATCCAGTGTGCAAAAACTAGAAGAAACGTATTTTATAGGTGAATTGTTTGAGGAAGCTTTCCTCTGAAGTGACCTTTTCTGTTACAGTGCTTTTAAGAGCAGTCTGTGAAAATAGCAGCTTTGCTCAGCGTGTTAGTAACACCAGTTTATACACTTCAAACTGTTTCATGGGTCACCAGCAAAGATAGAGTTCATTAAAAAATAATTTAAGTTCTTCTACAGTCTGAGTTATACTGGGGGAAATCCAACGTAAGCCCGTGACTTCATGTTATCAATTGAAAGATAAAATTGACTGAACAATCTTAACTGCTTCATTGTACATGTGCATTGTGACACAGACTTGAAGTGCATCGCCATGTGCTGCTACAGCCCCACCCCAACATGCGTTTCCGCTGATTCTGATGGGATGATGAAAGGACATTTGAAGTACTCCATTTTTTATGTAGCCTTCCATACATGGCCTTTTTAATAGGCAAATTACACTTCCCCAGCAACACATTCATGGTCAAGAAACTAATTATTTAGCCTCCGTAGGCATCTTGCTCTCCTTCCTGCAAAGGGCAATTCATCTGATCTATTTTAGTCAAACACTCAAGGTGAGATGTGTCTCTTGATTTAAAGACTTGCATTTCATATGAAATGATTGAGTAAGTACCCTCAGATTCCAGATCAAATCTATCTTTTTTTTTTCTGTTTTCGAAGATCTTCCAAGTTCCTTGTTTAGAAAACCACAGCCTCTTAAACATAATTTCTGAGAGTTTAGGGCTACCTATAAAGTAATTAGATTCAGTGAAGGGAAACGAGTGAAAAGAAGGTATCAGGCTTGAACAAGAAAGTTGATTAAATGGTCCACTGTTGTTTTCTGAACACTAATACTTGCTGTCATTTATTCTCAAACCTGAAACACTTGTCATAGCTTACTTCTTTGGTAAAAATGATGCTCAGTTCTTTAGGCCAACATTACAATTTCTGATTAAAACATCTTCAAATGCAGGATGGGATCAGCACTCACTTCCAGATCTAAGTCCCAGTGCATTATGTAAGGCCCCATAGACTAAAAATTAACTGAATCAACCTCCCTCCAGAAACATTGCCAATTTCTGAATTCCTTCAACTGAAGTCACTCCAGAGTTTGCTCACTTCTTCTTTAACTGAGTTAAAACAAACTTATTAGTCTGAGTATTGATTGACATTTCTTTTTTTTTTTCTCCTTTATTGTCTAACCATTTAACTGTGGTGATACTACAACTGTATGGCAGGGTTTTGTTTTATCTCACACATTTCCCAGGCAATGGTTAGGGAAAGAGGAAGAATGTCTTTTGTTATGGTACATGAATTTTGGGTGTGTAGTATCTACTCCTTGCTCTGCTGGAGGCTTCCCAGGGAGACTGTCAGAAGTCACTCAGAGTTATCTGTAGCAACTGTAGTCCCCAATTGGGACTTTGTCTCCTCTATGCTTCCTTGATCCCAGGAAAGGGACAGGCATGTCCCCAAGGTTGAGTCCAGCCTCTGGCAGGCTGGCTGTCCCTTGGAGGATACTCATCGCTCAATCTTTACATGACACATTTTCCCATGTGCAAATATGAATAGGGATCCTCCCCTTCCAGTTAGCCTGGCGACTCACAATTGCAAAAACTGTTGTTTACTGTCAGTCTTATTCTTTGCATGTATAACAGGTCTCTGCATTAGAGTACTCATTAGTTATTAGTTATCAACATTGTCTATTAGCATTGGTATTAAAATGTTAGTGCCACGCTTCCCCTTTCCATTTATTCCTCTTTTACACCAAGAGGTAAACAGCACTGCTTTATTTCACATATTCGCCCTTCACCTAATCTATTTATCTAGTGATATGAGCTAGAAAATGTGAAGAAATACCACATGATTCAGCAGTGAAAGTATATAAGACTTGATGTCCAAATGGAGATGGGTGACAGTGGTGTCCCTCAGGGATCTGTACTGAGACCAGTGCTACTTAATAACTTCATCAATGGTATAGACAGTGGAATTGAGGGCGTGCTCAGAAAGTTTGCAGATGACACCAAGCTGACAGGTGTGGTCAACATGCCAGAGGGATGGGATGCCATCCAGAGGAACCCAGACAAGTCAGAGAGTTAGGCCTCATGAGGTTCAACAAGGCCAAGTGCAAGGTCCTGTGCCTGGGCAGGGGAAATCCTCATTGTCAGTACAGTCTGGAGGATGATGTGACAGAGAGCAGTCCTGCAGAAAAGGACTTTGGGGTACTGGTGGATGAAAAACTGGACATGAGCCAACAATGTGTGTTTGCAGCCCAGAAGGCCAGTCATGTCTTGGACTGCATCAAAAGAAGTGTGGCCAGCAGGTTGAGAGAGCTGCTTCTGTCCCTTTAATCTGCTCTGGTGGGAACTCACCTGGAGTACTGCCTCCAGCTTTGAAGTCCTCAACACAAAAAGGACATGGGGGGCCACAAAGATGATCAGAGGGCTGGAACACCTCTTCTACAAAGACAGGCTGAGAAAGTTGGGTTGTTCAGCCTGCAGAAGAGAAGGCTCCAGGGAGACGTTATAGCAGCCTTCCAGTACCTGAAGGGGGTAAGACAAGAAAGTTGGGGAGGAGCTGTTTACAAGGTAGTCTAGCGATAGGATGAGAGGCAGTGGTTTTAAACTAGAGCAGGGTATATTTAGATTAGATATTAGGAAGAAGTTCTTTACTATGACGTGAAACACTGGAACAGGTTGTCCAGAGAGGTGGTGGAGACCCCATCTCTGGAGACATTCAAGGTCAAGCTTGATGGGTCTCTGAGCAACCTGATCTGGTAGCATTGTCCCTGCTTACTGCAGAGAGTTTGGACTGGATGAGCTTTAAAGGTCATACAAGGTTCTATGATTCTAATTCTATATTCTGATTCTATGGTGGCTGATGGATCGTGAGTCCACTTGCCTCCAGCACATACCTCCCAACCTAAGCAGAGCCACGGGTGCTGGAGTGGTGTACACCAACTCAGCCATTAGGCATTACAAGCATTTCTCTCATTGGTGGTAAATATCTGGGAAATCTCTCTGCATTTTTGGCACTGTAAATCTTATGCTCAGCTATAACTTGGAGATAAACTATAGTACATTCAGCTGCCATTAATTTCAAATTAGTAGTGTAATTTAGATTTCTTATTGTATAAATATTATTAAAGTTACAGATTCCAAAGTTAGGATGTATATTAACAGAGTGTGCTCACTAATCCCAGGAAGATCATGCCTCCTGTTCCATGGGATTTAGGCTTGTCTTCGATTCAAACAGATTTGTGGTGTGAAATGTTAAACAGTGCTGCTGGTGACTAGTTATTCCCAAAGGCCAATGTTGATACCTCATTTTTCTTTCTTGATTACACTGGAAACTGCTCCTTTGTAAACAAAGCAACAAGTGAAAAAAGCCATGGTGTTTTCTTCCACGACCAGTTGCCAGTAGTTGGCAAAATAAAAGCCCGGACTGAGAAACGAAAGGTTTTTCTGTTCTTATCCCTTGCCATGCCAAAAGGGACTCATGACCTGCAGTACGCGCGGGTGGATTGAGATGTGATCCAGCTCATTTTGCCCTTCACCCTGAGTTGCTTGCTGCAGCCTGTGAGGCAGGGCTAGAGCAGAGCCAAGTGACAGGATGCTGACACTGCTTTATGGTGGCTACCATCAAAAAACATTTAATTTATATGCTTTGCCATATGCGTACAGCAAGTTCCCTTGGCCTTCATCAAGACTTTCAAATGAAGAGCCAAGTCATGTCCCTTGGCTTTCCTCATCCTTGGCAGACATTCAAGCTTCCAGCCTGCCTTAGAGTAGATGACATTCACTTACAGCTATCCTTTGTAAATGTTCGGCCTTCAGAAGACAGTCAATGATCTCTGCTACTTCATATTGATCCTATTCAAAGCTCCTGGGTTTGAGGCCTGAGCATTTTCCATTCTTATAGAGAGTATCACATGGTAACTGGGGATGCCTGCAGGTTCTGTGGCACATCAGAGTGAATGAAAAGATTTTTCTCATAATAAGAGTTTTCTAAATTACTTCTTTATTTTCTTAAGAATGAGACAACCTAATGCTTTAGAAAAGAATATATAATGTTGATTTGCGTTGGATAAAATCCTCCTTCAAGATGTAAACAACCAGACTTTGACAGTCATTCATTTCAAGTATCAAGTCAGCCAGACATAACTCAACAGATGTATCCCTGCTAACGCTGAACTCAGACGGAGGCAACAGATGCTAACTCTCAGCAGGGCTTATTAGACCATGCTCAACAGCATGTTGACATAGTTACACAGTATCCCAACTTCTTCTGACCTGCAACTGCTTAGCTCATCACAAAGGCAAAGGAGCAGGCCAACTGCACAAAATCTAGCAGACATGTCTTCTCTCTAAGACCCTGGGTTTGTGGAAGACTTTTAAAAGCATCACCAGGAGCTGAAAGCGTTACACTTTTGAAAATTCTCCGTCTTGATTAGCACACCAATCCCTATGCTGTTGTTCTCAATCCAGCTGAGTAGCAGACCATTTATTTGTGCTGTAGACGTGCTGTTGCAATTGCACATGTATTGACTATGGACCAAGTATGTGCACTGGAGATATCTTACACAGACAAGTAGTCATACCATTCAGCTAGCAAAGAATAGCAGTCAGAATTAAACTGAATGAAAGCTGCACTTTTATCCACCTTTTCCCTTCCTTGCTTCCCCCATCAGTGCCCCAGGCTTGTTGTGTGCTGCTTTATGTTGGTGCTTACACAAAGAATGCTTTTCCTATGTAGGCAGCTTATAGTGTTTTGTGGGTACCTGCTATGACTTTCAATGCATAAATGGTAAATTATTTGTTCAATTTTAAATGCAAAATATTTTTTAAAATTTATTCTTTTTGCCAAGTCTCATCCTGCAGCAGTGACTGTACAAAAAGTTGTCTTGCATCAAACTGTTCAGTGATATTATGACACACATAATCTGAAACTCAAATAAGAATATTGTGTATGTTTTACCTGGTAATAATGATTGATAATTTTAATAAATGTATTCAGCATTTTATGGAAGGGCAGTTTAAGTAATTCAGAATACAAAAAAAAAGGTAGTTCCAGTACTCTTTTGAAGACTTGATCATGTTCAGTAATTTGTATATTTCATTTTTTAAAAAAATATAGGTTATATGGTTTTAGAACAAATCTGCTAAACACATATCTCTGTTGCTTTGTTTAACATTACAGCTTGCAAGCCAAAAGTATGTGTTCCAACTGACCAGTCTTATGGAAGACTAACTCTGAGATCCAAGTGCTAACAATGCAATGGCAACTGTCATTACAACTGCCTCAGGTGACACCTGCCTATAATCAGGGCTAGACAAGATGAAAAAGAACCTCTTAAAATTATCTATCTTCCAACTATTTCTGGACTGTTCTTTACCAGTGACTGGTTTTGCTTGAAATACACCATTTCCAGAATCTGCCTGTGAAGATTATTACAGAGACTAACAACAGATACACTTTTCCATAAAGTTGATTTTTTCCAGCCTAGTTTTTCCCCTGTATTAATTTTTTCAGTTGCTCCCAGGCTCTAGTAAGCTGCCAGAGAAAATAACAGTGTAAGTTCTGCAAGACGGAGAATGGAGAACTAAAGAAAAGGACATGGGGAGAGTTACTTCTTGTAGAAGGACTAAGTAAAAGAAAGATTTTTTGGTGAAGGCAGCAGCTAAGTGTGCCGTATTTATCATTCTGTCACCTTTTCTCTGTGAATCATGAGTTGTTTTCTTTCTAGACCTTCATTTCATTTACCTCAACAGTGAGAAAAAGCAGCATGTATGGTATAATTTGACTCACAGAGCGATAAGATATTTTCATACAGGACTTCCCTGTGTCAGTGGGCGTTGAGGCAATCAAGACCCAGGTGTGGTTAGCTACCAAGTCAAGCTTCCAAACAGAAATTACCACTCAGCTCTACCAGTGTCTATGAGGACAACAAGTAGTTGAGACTTGGACTGACTCATCATACTTTGCTTGTCTGAACACTAGCCCCAGAAAACAGCTTATTCTTATCCCAGACTCATTCTTTCAAAGTTTATTTTTTTCTGGTGTGCATGCCGTTGCAAAATACTTTGTTTATTTTGTAGTCTTTGAAACTTTACAAGACTAATAACATGGTAGGAGAAAAGGCAGGAAAAATGATCTATGAAATGATATCTATATTACAGTATATATAATGAGATGTTAGATTGGTTGTGTTTACTCCTACAGGTCAGGTGCAATCATTTAAGAAGGGCACATCCTTATAGGGCACTATACCTAGTCTTTGGTTTTAGCTCACCCATCAAATCCCATCTGTTTGATATAGTTCTATGACACATAAGATAACTTCCAAAATGAGTAGTAAGGGCAAAAGTTTAACTGGTGAGACAGAAAATGTAGTGTTCCCCAAACTTATGAAAATGTAGCGTCTAAAGGCAGATGAAATGACAGTGACCTGAAATAACAAGAAGCTGGCTGCAGTTATGTATCTGGCAGGGGCTAAGGGTGATGGAAGCTTGTGAGCTGTATCCAAAACCATGAAATATAGCCTTGCCCCTGAATGAACTGGAAGGCATATTTCACCCTACAGCAAGTCAAGGTTCAAGCACCACTGGCCTTCAGGACAGTTCAGTCCTTGTTCAGATCCAAGTGCAGAAGCTTTGGAGTGATCATCCGACTCTACTGCTGAATTTCACTAGCACCTAAGTCTTCCCATCCATTCAGCTGTGGGCTTTCCGCAACACATTCATCTGCATTTGTATTTCCCTTGTGAACAATAGGAATGAGAGAGAAAAGTAAATGCTTGCTTTAACTCAAACCCTCTCCTGAGTGTCTGGAAAGGAGTGCTGGAGAATCCAAATTTACGCAACCCTTTTTTGTTTGCCTCGGAATATGCAAGGTTTTGTGAAATCTGTTCTGCAAAATGGTTAGCAAGAGGTGAAAGGAAATCTCTAGGAAAAAAAAGAAAGGTGCATAGTTAAAATGGAGCCAGATAAGAAAAAAAATGCTTGAATCTAGGAATCTCTGAATTCTTCCATCAGAGAGGGAAAAAGGTAATTAATGCTCTGTATGGGAAAAAAAAAGTGTCCTGATACTTTATGGAGCATGAGTATTTCAGAGATTCACAGGGCATACTTGCAGAACCCCGTACCCAGTTCAGATGCAGTGGCAGCAGTAACAGGGCTTAGTCTCCTTCTGCTCAGCACCTGCTCCCAGTTTCCTTAGTGAGGAATGATAACTTTCCAGGAGGACCATCAAGAGAGACAGTATACAATAAAGGTCTGCTCATCTTCAGAAACAATGTAATTTCCATATTAAAAACTGTGTCTAAGTAAGCTTGATAGGAAAAATGAAAATACAGACACATTGAGTCAAAAAGTCTGCTCAAAATTCACTACAATTCTTCTAATTGAACACTTATGAAAGCTTCTGTCTGGGCCTCTCTGCATTCAGACACATCACATATACCACAAATGGATTCATGATGTACGGAGGCCAATCTAGTTGCTTGCTCTCCCACAGGACAGTTTTATTGTCCCTGATCCCCTCTGTGTGTATCCTACCACAACCTGTGTATCGGTTCGGCAAGCCACATCACTTCATCCATTGACTCCTTTTCCCTTCTTCACTGCCAGCTTCCAGCAGAGGTGGTTTAGCCTGGCCATACAGCAGCTAGGTACTTGTGACCAGGTGGAAGACATGTAACCTGGACCAGAGAGCGGGAAAGCTGGTCTCTTTCTCCATCAGCAGGTGAAAGCATTAGTTGACAGGGAAACTGCACCTCACAACTACCTCTTATAACATGATGTGAGGAATTGATCACTTTGTGCTTGTAAATAGAAGATTCTTAATGGGACTGAGCTGTTGTTGCTCACAGCAGTGGTGTTCGTGCCAGGGTCTCCAGTTAAAATTGCTAATGATCATTGCTTTGGGTATGATTTAGAAGATTGCTAGTGCTAAGTAGCTTCTTTAAAATTTTCTTTGCTTTGGTGGGCCAGCACTGGATCCCAAATCTTTTGAGGATGGTCCAAAGTGTTTTTAGAGTTCATGCTCAAAAAATTTCATCATGCCCTGATTGTTCATTGTGGAGGTACAGTGACACTGGCAAAGAGAGGAGGTTTCATGGCCCTTCCCACCTCAGTTCTTAAGTCCTTTGGGTTTTTGTGGTGATACACAACATTTGGGTAGGAAATAGGTTATGGAACACCAGAGAAAAAAGAACCAGAAAGGGCCTGGGCACTCTGCTATGTAAGGAGTATTTCTAGTCTTGCCTCTTATAGCTCTGCTTAGAGAGGAGGACAGGAACTTTTTCACAGGCAGTTGTGAAGATTTCTGCCACGGCTATTGACGGGGAGTCAACACAGTGTCCCAAGATCACTGCTGCCAAACCTGATAGGTTTATTGGTTCCCTCAGTTTACAGACAATGTATCTAATTCACCCATTGTAGGACTACAGGACAGAAGAAGAAATTTGCTCTTCCAAAGACTGGAGGCCTAGAAATTGCTTCCCTTCAGCAGCGATGTGCTTTTGGCTACTGTCTGCCAGTGGCACAGCTCAAGGTGGGTATTACATGACCACCCAGGGGTGAGACACCAAGACAACCATGACTGTATCTTCTGGAAAGCATTCTCAACAGGACTGCTGTATTTCCACATTTGCATTTGAAATAACTTGGGCACACTCACATTTTAAGCATAACCAGAGCCAGCGCGTTAAGCATGCCCATTTTTAAAAATGTAAAGTGGTGTTTGCATAAGGACTGTAATCATATATTACAAAAAAAATCTTTCTGATGTTTGAGATAGCCCAAGTACAGTTTGGCTAGGTATTGTGCTTTGAGAAAG
>NW_010197123.1:34715-44525 GCF_000695765.1 Mesitornis unicolor | reverse complement strand
CAAGTCTTTCATTATTTAAAGATTATTCCAATTTATGAAAGTGGGGCTGTATTGTTAATTACACATATTTTGTGTGTGTGCAGATATGGAATTACATGCAATTTTCGTCTGACAGTGTTTTGGTATATGACACACAGATTGAACTTTCAGCCTTCAATTTGCAGTCTTTCCTAACAGTCATCTGAAAAATACAAAAGCATTGAGCCTGGACACCTTTGAACCACCAATGTTATTGTGGTGATTCAGGTTTTCCTTTGAAATTGCTGAAAGAAGATCATACTCCAGCAGGAGAAAGATAAGACTCAGTGTTTTTCCTGTCAGGTCTTCACAGCACTCACATGTTTGTTTCTGTATTGGTAGTGATTCATATCACAAATGCCTTTGTCCATTTCTCTCTTTCTGCCACAATAGCAGAAGTAATTAACTAAGTGAAGAGGCTGTCAATTAAACACTGATACTAATCTTGGCATAAAAGCTCCCTTAAGAAACACTGAGTTGGAACATATTTTACAGCATCACCACTGCCTTCATTCAGCTCACTTCTCAGACAATTAAGTGCTTCAAATGTTTGTGTGTCATCCGGGCAACATTAGTAGCATGAACGACCTCTGCTATAGATACAGTCCCTGCAAAGAATGCCTGGGGAATACAATGTCTATTGTGCCAGCAAGGCTGATTTTATCAAGCAAGAGACATTTTATAGTTAATTAATGCCTAGATCTTTAATGATAAGATTGTCAAGGACAATTAAGAAGATGATTTTAAGTGTCCTTGGTAACAAGAATGCAATACTGATTTTAGCTTACTTTTACTAAGTGTGGCTTAAAGGCCAGTTTCTCTGAAGTGTGAATACTCAAGCATTCTTTGGATAGATGGCATTATGCATTAATCTCAGGAGTAAAACACATTTTTCTAATCTATCCATGCAACAAATGAAAATTAGTGTGGAACTCTTGCTAAGAAATTAAGGTAACATATTTCAACGAAAAACATCTACCTAGTGTCGCATCCTCAGCAACAGCTCTGGGTCTATGGTGTGAGACTAATTCAATGAAAAGACCCACTTCAACTTCAGCCCATCTGGTTCAGGACTGTGGCCATGCAGTTGGTAGGTGCACAGGCCCTCCTTGGTCAGTCCACCCATGCACAGTAAGCTTCTTATTTTTCACACCTGCCCAATACTGGATTCAACTTTACCGTGTCTCGCTCATGCACCAAAACCAAGCTCAAATGGCACTTGACATAAAATCCTTCCATGAAATGGATAAGCTCACAGAAGAGAAGTGATGGATACTGGAAGCACAGGTTGCACCTTGAATGCTGAAATTAAGAGTTGAATTAATTTGTTTGTTAAAACTGGAGAAGGGCATGCTGCAAAAGAACATTTCAGCCTTCTACAAAGACATCATCAATGCAGTGCATTTTATAATTTAAAGTTTTAAGTAATTGCATTAAAGATGGATCTAGTGCTGCATGTATGTTTAGGAAGGAACAAATCCTACTGTATCTGTCCATAATCCCCTTAACTTCTAATGGACATTTTATGATCCTAGTAATGAAGCTCTTACAGCTTCTGCAAAAGAAATAAGTAAGAGAGTTTTCTTACCACACTATCCCTTACAGGTTAATTCAGTATTTGGTTTCTCACTGATGGACAAAGTATTAATCACTGACTTAAAAATAAAGTATAAAGAAAACACATTTGTCAAAGTGAGAATATTGTGACCTAATGTTCTTTTATGTGGTGGGAGCAAAGCTTGGCATACCTGAAACATGAATCTTCCAAAAACTTTTAGCAGTTGCTAGCACATTTGGAAATCAGTTTTAAGTAGGAATTGACTGAGGAATGGATGACCAGAAGATACAGATATGAAATACAGACAGATATGAAAAAAAAATGCTTAGAAAAATCTGTCCTATATAAAAATAGCTATGAATATTTGATATATTTAAAAAAATTGTAACAGTTATAAGGAGCAGAAAAAAGGAAAGCTTTAAGCTACAAAATGTAATACACTATTTCCATTCAGAGAAATGAAAGGAATACCTAAAATTTCGGTGGCCATTTAATTTAAACTAAAGATAAGGCATTCAAAAAATATTTACAATAGATAAATCCGTGCCAGGCATCAGGTTAATATAGGAACACATGATATAATTAGAAATGGGATACAGAAAAAATAAAGTTATTTGAGAGAGACTGCTGTGACACCTTTAGAACAAATAATTCTATATGGAGCTAGAAATGGAAGAGGAAACTCATTGTCTAGGAAAAAAGAACATGAGGAAAATATTTGTTAAAATTGTTTTTTTTTCAAAACCAGCAGGTTAAAACTTGCATCCAAAATCCTGAAGGATAAGCTAAAGAGCTCTCCAGATCAGAATTTGGTTTTAAGCACTCAGCAATAAACTAAGAAGAAAACAAAGGGTAGAAAACTGACCTTTTTTTTTTTTAAAGGGGAAATGGCTAAAGAAATTGACTCAGGGAAACCCGTGCCAGTTACCTGGTGTCAATCCCGAGCAAAATAACAAAAGTCTGTTCAAGACTACCATGAAAGAATTATGCTCAAGTCTATCAAGACTAAGAAACTAGAGGCTACAAAAATATGGTTAAAGGTAATCAGCATGTTTTGTGAAAAGTCAGTCCTCTTAAACATAAAACGCACTAAGACTATACATTTGGTCAATAAATGCAACTATTTCCTCATAGTATATCTTGGATTTATCCCAGGTATCTGATAGAGTACCAAATGCCATATTGATTTTAAAAGCCCAGTTCACTCTGAACCGGAGATATTCTGTTTGCCAGTGCCTGGTTTAATGGGTTGGGAAGCCTGGCCACCACAACACAAAGTAGGAATTAACAGTAGCATGTGGCCTTGAAAGCTGCTTCCATACAACCTTGCTCAGTCATCCCAGAGAAAATATAAAGTTTTTAACTGGATTTTCCAGAGGAATCAAGATCTGGCCTTTCCTTTTTGCACAAAACTTCATTTCAAACAGTGAAGAAGACCACTACAGTTCTAAAATGTCATCAGATCACATAAAGTATCTTTTCGCTTATTTCCTTGTTAACTATCTCCACTTCAGCTGAGACAATCGCCCTCCAGATTATAGCTTCCACAACATCACATTCACTGGAGCACATCTGTTAGTCTGTAAGCTGCTATGCACTGAGTTGTTGCTTCTGCACCAATTTTTTTTTTGTTGGAGAGGTGATGTCCAGCCATGCACTCGAGGCATTCTGGAAGCCGAGAGCTCACCCTGTTTGCAGGCATTTACTGAACATGTGGCTGCACATAACCCCACAGCTACATCCTGCCATCAGAAGGTGTCTGCTTTGCTTAAGTATGTGAAAAGCTGGAAGCTACCAAAGGGCTCTGTACACAAACATCCTACATTCCCCATTTGACAGCCTTCTTTTCCCTTTTTTTCCTTTTTGTTCTTTCACACAGCAGATTCACTTCATCTCTCTGTCAGGTGGTGGGCAGGAAGATATGATAGAAGAATGTGTTTTAAGGGAACCCAGGGTCCACACTGGGGGGCAAGAACAGAGTTAGGAGGTGCTGAAAGTCAAAACTGGGAGTATAATATTGATAAATGTCCATTACAATTGCTTCTACTTTTTCTTTCCTTTTCTCTCATCCGCTCTCCAATTACTATTTCCATTTGGTCCTGATCTTTCCTATGCTCATCTCCACACCAAATGCTCTGAAAACTACATAAAGCTTTCTGTGAAAAAAAAGTTGATTCATAATCTAATTTCAAAGGGGGCAGACGTTTGTGTCACTACATGTTCCAGCATACCTGTCAGAGAGCATGACCTTTGCAGCCATATCACAATGTGCACCACCAAGAAGAGACTCAAGGAGTAAAAATAAATCATATTGCTGCTCACTGGCCAGCGACACTCACCACCACAGGGGTCAAAAATCTCTGCTGGTTTACTTCCATGCTCGAGCATGTTTCTGAGTAGAGATGGGACTTAGAGAGCAGAAGGCTGAGCCTGGAAGCACAACCACTTATCCCCTCCTCACCAGAAGCTGTGTATATGCTAGCAGCTTCAGAGCCCACCCTTCCATTTACTCTGCACACTGGGAAAATTGAGAGTTTTTTTGCACATGAGAAATACACAGAAATTTTGAAGCACCAGCAGTACAGGAAAAAAAACCACACTGATGCTTTTTGCTACATAGAAACAAATCTGTTTGCAGGAAGGTGGAAGAAAAGTAGTAAATAAAATCAAAAGTGCTAAGTTTTTTGCACACTTCATGTTTGGCATCAAAGCTATTTTGCCATCAAGGATATACTGATATAAGCAGCAGCAGCTGCTCAGCAAGTCTGTTTCTTTTAATTACCTTATAATTTCTTTGTTATTAATCAATCACATTGCACCTAAATTGCAAAGAAATTGCAATTCTGATTGTCCATTGGCACACAACAGTTTTATTCAGCAGGTTGCCTTCCTGGAAAACTGATGGATTGCTTTTGATGGCTCAGAAACTCAAACATGCAGCCTTTCTGAGGCTGACAGATTCCATCTGCTCCCCTTTAATTAACATCTAATATGTAAACCATCTAATACATGTAACACTGCATATACAAGGGATTAAGAAATAGAAGGTAGTCCATCATAAAGCTGTGTCATCTCTTAGGATCTCATTACGAACGGTAAACAGTACCAAAGCGAAATGGGAACTACACACTAGTAGAAACAGCAACATGTAGGTACTCTGTATAAACATATATGAACACAGAGACATAATAAATTGTAAGGTGTAACAGCTTTCCTAAATAGATTCACATAGGTACTTCTCCAGCTCAGACATCAGCTGACTTAATGCAATTACAAGGAAGAATGGGATCTACTGATTTGTATTCCCAATTATTGCTAGCTAGATAAGAAGCATTGTTTCTATAAGACTCCAGTGCAATCCATTAAACCCATTAAAAGTGCTAATTAGCTCATGTTCTACAAATGAAAGTGTCCGGACTGCACTCTGCTGTCTAATACCTGCCAGCAGCCAAAAGCTGGGGATGAAAATATACAAAGAACATCTTCTAAGAAAGCCCTGTAACCAAATTAAGATGTCAAAAGTAAGGGAGCTAAAATGCTCCTCTTCATCACAGCAGGTGATGAACAGGCATGAAATTTATGTGGCTGGGGGACAGGGCTTGCCACCATTCATGGCTAGCTAAGTTATGTGAAAGGTCAAGGCTGTTATATTTTCATGATAATAACTAAACAGAACACAAGCATTTGGAGAGTCTCATCCACACATCTATCTGGTGAGATATGTTAAACTCATGCAGAACAGCTGCAACAAGGCTTGCAACGCTCAACAAAGGGCAGGAAGATTAGAGGTCTTGATAATAAGACATGAAAGACCCTAATGGCAAGAAGAAAAAGGGAACTGTGCTCACTAACCCACAACAATGATAAAATTATTATTTGAAGCCTCTTAGAAACAACTGAAAGAGAGGGGGAGGAAGGGATAGAGGGACAGTGCGAGATTTACACCTCCCGGCAAGGTTGATTTTTGGTTTTCCACAGAATGTGAGCTACAATCTTCTGGTATGAGCTCTTGAACTAATAATATTAAGTTGTACCAGTTGTTTTCCATTTGCTTAAAATGGATCTAGGAGATCAGTACCCAAAACCACACTCACTGAAATTGCTCTACACTGTAGGCTGAGCAGTTCTCCAACAGTAGAGAGGAAAGAACTGCTCTCATGTCATTAAGGCATATACATATTTATTTACATTTCCTTCTTCCCTGCTTCCAGTTTCAGGAGGTATGTAAACAAATGCCTTGCACCAACCCACATGAAAGAGCACAGGAGCCCACCATTCACAGTATCTTCAGTGGAGTCTGACCAGAAGCTCAAGGTGAGGAAGAAGGCTCACAGTGGGATCTGTCCCATATGGGACCGATTTTTTAATCAGTGACTGTTGTCATCAAGGTAGGAAAAAAGGAGATTGCATTGAAGACAGTGCAAATCCATATAAGCTTACTTTAGCATGTGCCTCACATCTCTGTTTCTTAGAGCTTGGGTACCTAATGCTATGCATATTTAAGAAGCAATGAAAATAAAATAAAGTTCATAAAGATCACAGGCAATGTGGCACAAGATATGTGCCAACACTACCAGCTACCCAAAAATGCAAAGATCAATACTTATTGCTAACAAAAGACATCAGAGTTTTAGCATGTCAGAAGTGCTCAAGAAATAGTTCTCGAAAGTCAAAAGGTTTCTCATCTTTGCCTTGTCTTCTGTCCACTCTTCTTAACTTTTCTGTTTGCACCACTAATGTTTGACTGCTGGAAATGTGTATCTTTGTCGGGACTTTCTGTTCATGACACAATTGTCCTGTCCTCTTCACTCCAATTAATGGTTGTGTTTACACTGTCACAAAGACAGTGTCTGAGCACTCCATAATAAAACACTATCAATATTGTGACAAGGCACAATTTTTGTTTGCCTGAACCACGTAATGTTTAAGTATCATGTACTCCATCCTATCTGTAAGGGGATACCTAAAGGGGAAGAAAAAAACCTCCACAAGTCATGGTCTTTATTGAGTTCTTCCTAAACTAGGTGTTTTTTCCACTTACTATGTTTATTTGCTAAATATGCAGATAAATTGCTTTCCAACCCTATTGATTTCTCTGAATGTTTTTGAGGGGAATGAACCATCTACTCAGTTAACTTATATGCTGATGTTTGTTTCATAGTAGTTTTAAGATCAGTCCTGGATTTCCAAACTCTTTTCATTTTCTTTCTTTCCCACCACAAGCTAAATGCATTAGGTGGATACACAATCAGAAGCCATTAAATCTTCCTTTTGAGAAGAGACACTCTAGTGTTTCACTCTTATCTCCATTTCTGATCAGAAAAGGAAGTCCTGCTACAGTGATCCCGCCTTGAAGCCTTCCACCAGTACCTTGCCTTGCAGGAGAACACATGTCCTCCTCTCCACACCCCTGTGACATCCAAAGACCCCGCTAAAGTAAGCATTGATTATCTGCCTGATCTGTGTTTGCTCTCTTGGGAGCGGTCACCCTGCAGCAAGCAAGCTGAAATGCAGATTTGCTGTGGCAGAGCCTTGCTCTAGACATCTCAGACAACATGGGGTGATTTCTGGGTTTGAAGCCCTGCTCTTTAGGGGAGGAACTTTATACTAGTGCTGTCTAATGGAGGCACTTCAGTAGGGTTGAGGAGTAGAAGTTAAAGGAGGGCTTTCATACTGATGAAACAAATTAATTGGAATGATACCATAGACGAGGTAGTCTTTTGACTGTGATATTTGTCACCACTTTTCCTGTTATCCCATTAGTTTGGGTTAATTTCTTGTGCTTCCCTCAGTAGTCCTTGGAATCTCTCATCTATTTTACCCATTTCATCCTTTTTCAGTTTTAGATATAAGTACTTGATCCTTTAGAGCTCAGAGCCAACGACTCTGACCGTTCCTCTGTATACCTACAGACCACTTTGTAAGGTGTGCTTGGGAGATGGCCCTGGTCGCACAGCCCCACGCTGCACACTGCCTCGTAACCATGTGCTCTGCTAAAGCACAACCCTGGAGCACACTGTCCCCATACTAAAGGAACTAGCTAACCAGCTGCAAGTGAACAGCTAACACTAATGAGATCAGAGCCAAACAAGTAGCATAGCACACATCAGACGCTACATTCATAACTACTGCAGCTGGAGCAGCTCCTCCATGGGTCCCAGTAGCTGGGGGGAAGAGGAAAGGAAAATGTTTGTGAGAAAGTAACACCTGCAGTGGACATAGAGGCAGGTGGAGATGGCAAATCCAACCCTGCCAGCAGGAACAGATGAGCAACAGGAATTTAAGCAGGTAATCCCATGAGCAGCAGAAGTCATGCAGAGAGGTTTTCTATGGCTGCTTTGCATGGATTTTCTGCTCCCTAGTAAGCTGGTTGAGCTCAAATTACATTTTCCTTTGGGGAAAGTACTAATATTGGTGTGTTTGCTACACTTATCTGACAGCTTTCTCAAGATTTAGGAGTCCTGTGTCATGGAGCTTTCTCAAGACTTAGGAGTTCAGTATCAAGGAGGTATCTATTCTTCATGCAGATATTTTTGAAATGGACAACAGCATACAAACAGCCACACATACAGACTAGGCAGAGTTTACTTACAGAAATCCTATGTTTTAGCAAAACAGCCTAAAAGTGGCACCTGAAATCAGGAAAGTTTCAAGAAAAGCTACAATATAGTTCTGGGGGAAGATCTCATTCAATCCTAAATTTTAACTACTTAGTTCATATTGATTTAGCCATCTCTTTTTTTTCCACCTCAATAGAACTTTGCAGTTTTGGTACGACAATAGATAGTTCTCCACAAATAGAGTACCAAACACCAAAAGGAGCTGAAGTCAAGCTTACATCTCCAAGCTTTGTACACCTTGGTGCCAATGGAAGGGGAAAAGCTGTGGTCATGTAGCAGTGAAGTTTTAAAAATAGTTAAACAAAACTGAAGAGCTATTTTCCAGGCTAAGGATTATTGGTTTTTTCCTAGGAAAAAAACAACTTTTGCTTTTGAGCAAAGAGTGCAAGCAAGTCGAACTCATACAGAACAAGTAGCAGAGAAGTTGTCAGCTCCTGTGTTTCAAACACGATTGCTAGTGGATTTCAGACATTTCTGTCTTATTTAATCACAGTTAACTGCAACCTGAAATGCTGACACAACGTGTAGTGAAAGCAAAGAGTGTAAATTGGGCATGATAGAGGTTTCTTGGTGCAGGAAGGAAGGAACTTAACACTGAATGCAGCTCAAGTTGCACTGTGAAAACAGAATGAAGGAGCAAACCAGGTCCCTGTCACAAGACAACAAAGAGAAAAAATATATAATTTAAAAGAGGTTTAGAAGTCAAAAAATAATGAAATGTTTCCATTTTACTTTACTTCCTAAACTGACCTTTCTAAATGCAAGAAGAATGGGTATAGCTTTAAAAGCATGTTATGCTTCAGTTAAAATAGTAATTTAAACAATTACATATGTCAGTTTTAGTGAGAAAAATCTTATGGTTAAGTGCCTAAGTCTTTTTTTCCAAAAGTTTCCAGGAACCCAACTCTTGTCAGCTCTCAGGGACATAGAATCATAGGATCATGTAGGTTGGAAAGGATCTTTTAAGATCATCAAGTCCAACCATTAACCTAACATTGCCGTCTCCACCACTAAGCTATGTCCCTAAGTGCCACGTATACACGTCTTTTAAATACCTCCAGGGATGGCGACTCCACCACTCCCCTGGCCAGCCTGTCCCAATGCTTGAAAACTCTTTCAGTAAAGAAATTTTTCCTAATATCTAACCTAAACCTCCCCTGGTGCAAAATGAGGCCATTTCCTCTCGTTCTATCACTTATTATTTGGGAGAAGAGATCGACCCCCTACCTCACTACAACTTTCAGGTAACTGTAGAGGGCGATAAGGTCTGCCCTCAGCCTCCTTTTCTCCAGACTAAAAAACTCCAGCTCCCTCATAAGACTTATGCTCTAAACCCTTCACCAGCTTCATTGCTGTTCTCTGGACATGGTCCAGCACCTCAATGTCCTTCATGTAGTGAGGGGCCCAAAACTGCACAGGGGAGTTATAGAAAAAGATTCTTTTCATTGTACACAGTTAAATTCTTGCTCACCTAGCAATTTTTTCTCTGAAGGCAGTGAAAAGTTCCCCAGACTGAGCAAGACCAGCTCCTTTGCAAGCAGCTAGCTCAGAATTACTTTGCCTAAAAATCCTGAAAAGGTGCTGACAAAATTTACAAATCATTCTTTAGTTTCA
>NW_010197123.1:12074-34684 GCF_000695765.1 Mesitornis unicolor | reverse complement strand
TTCCAGAACAAAAAATACCGTTTAGCTGCTCTGAGACTAACAGCCTTGTTCAGATATTCAGCATCAAATGGAGAATGCTCTAGAGAAAACTGCCATCAAAGTCTGTAGTGTATTTCTTAGAGCTGTTATACTGTAGACTCCACATTGTTTGTTGTATCTAGTTACACCGCGCTACAAAAAAGCCTCTCCTTTTTGTTACATGCATTTTACCTTCATGAAGAAGAAATGTTTAGGTTTCTATCCTTTTAGATGTGGATTCAATAATGCTACTTTTTGTTTATGAACATATATTTTTAATTTCAACGATAGAACACAAGGACAGACCCAATGAACAGCTCTATTATACTTGAGAAATTGAGTTTCTATTCATAAAGAGCTGAGTAGCTTATTAGATGGTTTCCCATACAAAACACACTGAATACCTCCAAAATGAGACTGACTATATCAAAACACTAAAACATGAATAGGATTTCTTCTGAAAGGACTGAATCAAAGTACAACTATACTGATATATCTTCTAATACAGCTATTTACAATCTAAGAAGTGCCTTTACCTTGGCTTAGACTCACTCTGATTTCTGCTACAATGTTTTTGTCATAAATATGCACCTTATTATACAGAAGAAGGGCTTCTGTGAAGAGCATAAAGGACACATTTACACACTAATTCTCCTGAACAGCATATGATGTTTGCCATGAAATAAAATACTTGCCATTTCAGCTTTAGAACATCTGAACTTTGTGTTCATATTTTTAATTATCAAACACTTCTTTTTCAAAACATGTACATGAACAGAAGTGACTGTAATAACCTTTGATAATAAATTTTCAAGCAATATTCAGGAAAAGAGGACTTAGTTCCCTGGTTCAGTTACAGAAACAGTCTCTTGAATGGCAAGTCTTAACCAAAACAATAGAAAAATAAAAAGGAGGAAATATTTCACTTTGTATAAAAGCCACATGCAACCTTATCAAATTGTGCATCAGGTAACAAAATACAGTCTTATCAGAAATTTTCGAAGATAGAAATTTTTTAGGGATGTAAGCACAAATTCTAGACAATACAGGATTGTCTCTTTTCCCAAAGAGAAATTCTGCTGGATTTTCCAAAAATGAGGCCACAATAACCCACACACTTACTAATAACTGATAGAGTGTATATCAGTGAACAGGTTCCCTACTTTAGTGTCTTGTCAATGAATAATGATTACGTTATTGGAAAGTGAACATGAGCCAAGAGGAAGGAACAAGAATATTTTTCATCCCCAGCCTAATGTGTAACAGGCAAAGCTCAGTTATTTGGTGATGCCACAAACTTTTTTTTTTAAAGTTTCTGTCTAACATGTTTAAGTTCAAGAAGATTTTTAGCTTAAAAGGCTTTTCGTTGTTGATGGTGTTTTAAAAGATCTGAAACTCTTAAGCACAGTGGCTGTGTGCTTCAATAGCAAAGCCACTTCTAAAAAGCAGTATTTTTGCTAATGGAATCACTGTTCAAAGGAATGACACTACTCCTTAGTTTTTCTCCGTAGCCAGCATTTGTTGGGAGGGAAGACACTGACCTCTGGATTGTGGTGGGTAAATGTCTGATTACATTTAGCAAGCAAAAGTCAAAAGTGCTTTCTATGTTGCTTTTTAGTTAATGGCATCTGCTCTTTTGTTGTTCCTTCTACTCTAAAATACATATTGTGATCATAAAACCAATTCTGCTGTTACAATGAGAGCATCCCACTTCATTTCTGAACATTATTAAGGGTTATCTTTCTTTACGAAAATTACATATAGTAATTTATTTGTAATGAAGGTTTTTAGCTGTTGTTACAGAGTGTCTGTGACCAGGCACAGACAGATGGGAGAGGTGCTATTGCCCACTGCTGATACGTTTGCCAGTGACCAGTAAACCCTTACTGTGCTCTGCAGAGATTTTGCTTGGTGCCTCTGTAGGTTGCATTACTCATTATGTTGCAATGCAATTGTTTTCCTCTATTTCCCCTCCTTGCAGGAAAAAGCAGAGCAGGACTGGAGAACTAGCTTTTGACTGTGGGAGAACTTTTTTTAGGCCCTTTACGTGCCATGGATTTCTTGTGCATTCTCATGAGAGTTGCATGAGATCAGCCCTACAACAGGGTTCCAGCTCTTGGGGTCTGAGAGTGGAGTTCATGTGCCCCATGAGACCCAGGGACTTTGATGCCCAAGAACAGGAACAAGCCACACTGATAAACAAATCGGCCTCTGAATTTCTGCTGCCTTACTCAGCTTAAGTGTTTTCCCACAGCCTGGAGTTTCATAGGTGTACAACTTCTCTCAGAAGGTGCATCTTCCTGGGTGGGATCTGGCAACTTGCTCTCCTAAATAAGAGTGCGAAGCAATGAGCCAGGGAGTGGGAGGCCCTTGAGAAGGCTCAGACTCTCAGTGTCCAGCCTGCAGGCTCTGCAGGAGTGCATCTGGCCTTCACTGTCCCTGAGGGGCTCAAACCAGTCAGCAAGACCAAGATCATGGAGACAGGAGCATAACCAGGTAAGTGCATTCACTCAAGATTGAAGTAGGGGATGAGAGAGATCTGCTCTGACCTCTGATTCTTACTGACAACACTCTTGATAAAAAAATGGATATGCTCTTCAAGGCCAAGGCCAGAGCACAGGACCTCCTCTCTCTGTGGAGGGACTCCCTCACCAGGGTACAGAACAAGAGCTTATTTTCTCTCTAACTGACCCCATTAACCTGATAGTCCTTGCTGAACAGTGGCAGAGCCTCAATACAGACATGGAGAGTACTTCTGACCCCTTGGTCGCACTGAGGTAAGGTTTAATGGCTTACTCTTTCCTCTTTCTGGGTGCTTTTGTGGGCCTGGGCTTGAATGTTCTTGTGCTTGAGCTCTCCTTCTCACATTGCAAAAATAAGTATGTTAATGTTACAAGCTGCACCATGGGAATCACAAAAAAAGCAGGTTAGTTACAACATATCCCCTCAGCACAGAAAGCAGCTGTCAGTGTACTTCAGCTGGGTAGGTAAGAATCGGGTCAAAATACTTTTAAAAGGTAAAATAGGTGGCTCCAACAAGAACTTTACTAAATGATTGCAACACAGACCGAAGTTTTCACAGAAAGGCAGATTTGCACTATCAAAATCTTTAACAAATCCAAGTTCCACAAAGTACAGTAAATCAAAATCATCAGAACGCTTTCTTTGTCTTAACAACTTCTAGTTTTTCACTTCAAGGTGATCTTGTCAGTATCGATTATTTTTTTATTTGAAGAGTGTTTGATCCAAAACAAAACAAAAGACTAGTTTGAATAAAACATTTAGTTTTGGTTCTTTGATTATTTCACTTCAAATCAACCCAAGATGAGTGTAAAGATAGCTTATAGTTGTCTGAACCTAAGTCAAATAACTTCAAACTCTGAGTCTATGGGTTGATTGTCCATTATGTGAGGTAAACTATTCCATCTACTCTTAATGTGTTGTCCTAACATTAGACTATTCTGAAACATCCAGCCTGTTGGAGGCTTAAGATACAGGTTGCATGAAGTAAAGACTGCTTATTACACGCTACCCAATGTGAAGCAGCATTTTCGTGCATAGATTTTACAGCCCCAGATGTAGCGGCTGCCAGAGCTGGTGGATTCAAGCAGATCCAAAGGTGGTTGTACTCTTAATTAGACCAACAGTATGATTGCTTCAGAGGATAACCTAGCAAATCTGTAATTCACCCACCTAGAAATGAAGGTGCATTCAAAGAGTTTAATAAAATAGTGTTAATCTGCATTTCAGTCTCTTCTTACTAAAGCCTCAGATTATTTAAAGAACTGTGAAGAAACTAGTTGCCAACAGAAGTTCCCTGACAAGTAATGTAACAGATTATGTAACAGATTAGGTAAAACACATTCATTATGTCCCTCCTTGCTTCTGCACCTCTGTGGCCAAGGTGAGACACGAGCTAGTGCCATACTTGCTCTCTGGTTCCTCATCTGGTTCCAGTGTCACATAAACTATCCTGAGCCATAACCAATATTTGTCCCACATCACTATTTGTAACTGTTTCAAAGCAGATATGCTCTCGTTAGCTATCCCACACACTTCTCAAAATTTTTGCAAATGGTCTGCTTCAGGAGATCTGAAACCACTGACACATTACAGACAAGAACTGGTGAGATTCAAATGTTTTCTACAAGGCTGCATCCATCGTGGTACATGGCTCCAGACTCTTTAGGCTTCCACTACATCGGAGATGCTGTTTAGTTCAGTCTGATGAAATACATTAGTAGGGTGATTATAAGTGAATTTGGAGCGTTTAATGGAATGATTTAGAAAGATAAAACTATATGGACAGCCTAGTGCCACAGGACTATTCAGCTAAATTAACCATCAAGGAAAACAGGAGAAGCTGTAAGAGGCATGCTTCTGAATGTGTGTTGAATTCAACTCTGTTCCATTATAATTTTAGTTGAAATATTTCAGAACTTTGGCATATAAATTAATGATGTTAGGCTGACAGTAACTAGGTCCTAATTATTTCCATGTTCAGCGACTTGGTTAATTCACAGAAGTGTTAAATACGAACTCTCCACCACTCAGGGAGAAGACATACTCCTGGGCCATATTGATTAAGTAGACTTGAAAAGAAGTAAAGTAATGATTTTTTTGCTTTCTCTACCACCATCCCACCATCTGACAAAGAACCTGGTACCTCAAGATTTGCATCCACACCCCATTTTCCCTCTGGGAAGGAGTCTCCCTCTTCCCACCCACTCCCCGGAACAGGGATCCAAGTAGTTTTCTTACTCCTGAGTAATCCTGTAAACAGGGGGATTTTGGCATTAGCCTGTTTACTTCTTTCTTACTCAGCACTGTGTGTGAATTTAAACTGCAAGTGCAGAGTGACAAAATGAGTCTCCAGGTTCATAGCTCTGGCTCAGTAAACACAATGCAGTTCTTTGGGTTTGTTATAGTTTTATCCCCCCCCCCCCATTTTCAGACAGCACAAGAATTTTAAGAATATGTAGAATGTCAAAATTGGCACCTTTAATCCTTCCCATACAAGCAAAATGTTGTTTCTGCAGCTCCCCTTCCTCCTCTGCCTGGATTAGCCACGGACCAACAAAAGCAGTGGATTTTCATTAAGGTTTGGTGCCTAAACCAAGGCTGGGTGACACACAAGACAGTCCAGGTGAGTTTAATGTTTTGTCTGTTGATGCCTTGCCAGCGATACCACCGTATCTTCAAAGGCAGCGTGTCACTCAGCTGTCTCTTGGAGGGCTCAGTGCGCTGATAAAAGCTGTATGAGTAGTTTAAAGTTAAAACAAGTTCATTATTGACAAAGACATTACACATTACATGGCAGCCTCACACAACCCTCCCCCCATGGAAGGGTATGTGAGTGTTTCGTACCCACGTAGCCCTTTTCAAGGAAGTGTCCAACTCAAGCGGGACCCTTGGGAGCCTTGCTGTGTCCAGGCTCTAGTCACCTCTCTGCAGAAGTACATCATCACAGTTAGCAACCATTTTCTCCCTACTGCATCTTGTGGTTAGCTGGCAATTGAGCATAAACAACATCAGCTGTTACAACAACAAACACTGCTTAGAGGGCAAAGTGTTTTATCCAACAAGGGGAATGTGCATGCCATTATTTCCAGAGTAGCTGCACTGCCTGAGAGTGATATTCATTAAAGCTGTTCTGGAGTCACAGAAATTAAACTAACTGTCTTGTAACTGTGAGACCTGCCAACTCATTGACATGTCTGTGAGTTAGTGTCAAAACACAAAAGCATTTTTCATGCCAGTCATATGCTCTGGATGAGATCAGAAATAGAGGGCATTGCTGGTGGATTGTTTTGAGGAACTTAGGGGGGACTGTGGAACTACCAAACTAGCAAAGCTCTTGCTGTATGCCTTGTACTGGGAGAGCTGTACGCAGTCTCCTGGTGACACCAAATAGAAAAGCTCCCAGCTTATTATAAATCATCATCCCAGAAATGCTGCTGCATGAAGACATCACAGTAATAAAATTAGCAAGGCACTTAAGAAATGAATTTTACTTAATACAGCATTTTAATACTTTTCCTTTTTTTTTTTGGTAATAAGTCAGTAACAAGTTTCAGTGGTTTCATCCTCCTGCATGCAACAATCAGTTTTAAGACAATTAGACTGAAGTTTAACTTAGCCAGCCACATCTCATTTGGATATACTGTTCCTCTACCTTGGCTATCATGACCAAAAAAGAACTAGACTTTTACAAAGATCTTTAATGAGAACATCGTTTCTTCCAATGGAAAATAACAACAAAATGTGAAATCAGTTGCCCAGTAAAATACTTTGTCATTAGAATACAGAGGCAGGAAAGGAGAAAGTAATCTTTTACATACAGGATTAAATACATGGAAAAACTACATGCATATATACATTTTTGTGTGTATTTGCACAATGTAAACAACTTATAAAATAGCAATTACTTCAAAAGCAAAACCAAAAAAATGCAAAAAAAATTTGTACTTTCTCCTTTTTCTACTAAAATGCATAACCCTATTAAAAACCAGTAATTAACAGTCATTCTAATAAGTAATTAATAAGTTGCAGTGTCTATGATCTGCATGAAGAAAACAGTAGTTTTCTCCTTATTCTTCAAAGACTTTATATGAAGATGCTGAAACAGTGTCTGATGTTAGGCGTTGGTCATTTTACTAGCTGCATGTGTGTGAAGTATTCTGTTAAGCAGTAGAACTAAACGGCAGTTGTCCAGCTGCATCAATGTAGGACTTTTGAGGCTGCGCTATTCTTGCTTTCTAATTGTCATTACTGACCAAAAGCCAGAGTTTTACAGGTTTTTAGGCACTAGTCCACTGGAAGTCATGGGGTTTAGGAATCTATGTTAGTAAAATATGTAAGTGGGAGAGAGGGCACACCAACATACCTTTTGAAATCTGGAAATAATTGATTTTTAAGATTTCTCCACACACAGTGTCTTCCAAATGCAGAGAACATCTGCACCACCAGCATATCAGGATCTGTGCTCAGCAACCTGCCTGTGTAATGAGCCAGTCCCTTTGCAACAACATCTAAGAAGATGCTGGGATGATCTGAGTCTTGCCTCTACCATACCAGTCTCCAAACAAGCCTCACAAGCTGTCTTAGGTCTGGGAATGAAAAGGGTTCCTAACGAATGTGGACCAAACCTACCTTTGCATTTAGACACACAGGAATTCCTTGCTCAAATTGTAGTCATTTAGGTCAGTTTATTTGCACAAATACAGAGTCAGTGCACACAGATAAGTAAGGCATTGAAAAGGCTATTGAAAAGGCTGAAGGATATATGAACTAGGGGTTAAAACTCTGAGCTGATACATATGATGTTTGGTTTCACTTCTTACCATAGATTGAGCTCTTTGCTGCTGGATGAATGATTTTATTTTGCAATGCTTCTACCTATAAAGCAGAAGTAACATCCACGGTCCTTAATCTCATCAGCTTTAGGCATAATCTTTGCAGAGGCAGGAACAATCTCATGCTGAGTATTGGAGTACACGCCTGACTTTTTCCAAATGGAAAGGGCAGATTTATCATAGGCAAGGCTGAGAGGAGGGGAGAGGAGATAGAGAGAGTCACCTCTGTTTATGTGGAGTACAATAAATGACCCAAGACCCACCTCACACTCCAGGGATACCATTTATCTTCACTTAACTATCACTTTCACACTTGCCTCTATCCCTAATCTTCAGACTCGGCTATATATAAGCAGTAAATCGGTGATAATGTGAACCAGCAAGATTTATAGCCTTATTGTCAGAAGTCAGTGGATTGCAAACACAAATCACAATACTCTCTATTACACTGGATTGCAACCATGATTCAGGAAGGTAGAACTCTCCACTGTCACTTTTTTTTTTTTCTTGCAAAAGCAAATTTTACAATGGCTGTTTGTGAAAAAGGTTACCAGTAAGCTACCTCTTGCAGTTAGCGTGTGTATTTGAGGCATATTTGTTTTAAGGGATTTTAAGCTGTAAAGATGTATGAACACCAGCCATCCGCTTAATCTCAGCTGTCGGAGACAGGATACCAGGCAAGATGGATCTTGGTCTCTGACCTGGTAGTGCTGACCATACTTGCAGCTGTATCGAAAAGAATTAAGACATGAAATAACTCCTTTAAGTCACATGGAACAGAAAAAGAGAAAGAACAGGAGGAAAGAAAACTTATCCAAGGGTTATGTTTGAGAGAGCAGGGAGTAAACAAAAGAGCCACAGCACAGGAAAGGGGCAAGTGAAAAGCCATTGCTTCCTTCAGGATGCACAGCAATGTTCACTGTGGGGGCAGGAACCAAATTCTTCTTTTCATAATCAGCATAATCCACCAGAAATAATACATAATTCCTTGTAACTGAACGGCTGTCTCGCAGATGGATGGTGTAATGTGTCCCCTGCTTCCCTCACTCCCCCCTTTCCTTACTTTTCCTCAGTGGAAGTTCCTGTAATTGTCACTTTGTAATGTATATACCAACACATGGACATGCACAATGAACGCTGCGTGCTCATTTCACACCATAAATGATGTGTACTGCCTTGTGTCACAAACAGTAAATCCTTTATACCAAAAGCCTGCTCATTTTCACACCATTCACTTGTTCAGTAACAGTTGTCCAGATTTTTTAATTCAGCTCCTTACACTAATCCAGCAACTGCTGGTTTTAGACAGGTGCAGGGATCAAACAGGCTCAATAAACTAAAACATCTGGCCTGGAAATTATAATAGGCCCTTTTACTCTCCAAAGCAGAGGAGGAATGCAAAGTTTTCAAATGTTAAATCATGCAATTAGTCCCTGTAATATTATTAAAAAAAATAAACAATAGTGTTTCTATTCAAAGTTTCATTCATTGCTTAGGTTCCTACTCTCTTCTGTGGTGCAAGAGACAACAGACCAAAATGGCAAAATAATCATCTACTTAAAAAAAAAAAAAAAGAAAAAGAAAAGAGAAAAAGCACCCCTCTCTTCACAATAGTAGAGAATAGTAGATCTCAGTCTTATCAAGAGGCCCAGCCATGCATTAAGCCAAAAACCAATTTTGGAGATAATTTTGGGAGGGTTTATGGCCCAGAGAATGGAAAATTCATGTACAAGCCCAGTTTTTTGAAACTGAGTAATCTCCAGCTGTGTGAAGGCTGGTAGCAAGTCAGAGCTAGTTGTAGACCATCAGCCCATTATCTGAATGACACTGGGAGACAGTTGTCCACATACTCTCTCCAGTGCTAAGACTGCTGTCAGGGCCAGACAAAACATTTCAAACTCTGAAAGTGTTTTCAGAAGTATTTTTGGTCAAGGCTGTGCAGGTGTGGAGCAGTTCCCACCACAGGCTGGGTTTGGTTAGGCTGCCCCGTGGTTGGGAGTCTCATCATGCCCTCTTCCAAGTCATTGCTTGCAGCTACCATCCCTCACCTTGGCTTGCACATGGCTGTCACAGTGACCCTCAGATCAAAATGAAGACTGTGCAGAAAAGAAGAGCTGTCAGAAGCTTTTATGACTATGACTAAGGGGATGTTGTCTTTTGGGAGTCTGAGTATGTGGTCAAATAGAAGGAACAGGTATGTTCCTATGACTGTATTAGAAAATAAGTTTCCATCTCTTGTTCAAAAAGTTCTTTATCTTCTTGATGAAAATGCTTTGGCTTGACTAAATAAAATCCTTTTAAAAAAAGTTTCAAACAGGCCTCACCTTGACTGCTGGCAGTCATTAAATTTCATGAGAAGAGTTGGTATTTTTATTCAGTGTCTCTGCCAAACTACCATCTTAGTAACTTTGCCTTGACTAAGTTTTCCTTTACACTTGGAGCTGAACGTGACATGCTTCTTTTGAATAAACAGGAATGATCATCTTGGGCCAGAGAGACCTGGGTCCCACTCCAGCCATTGCCTCATGTTTCCTCTGGGGTCTGAATGCTGGACTTTCAAAAGTGCTCTGAGCATGGTTACACTTTGCTTAGCACATCTGGCTTCCAAAGGTAAGTTCAGTTCTTCTTACTGACAATCCAGACCTAGAAACCTCTTTTGACAGCTTGACTCCAACTTTGAATGGGCCTCTCAAAAAGACCATATTTAGGCTCCCATGGTTTTGCTTTTCCTTTCAGAAAAACTGCAATTGTAATAGCAACATAGCATATAGGCTCTAGATCACCAGTATCTTATATAAGGCACCAATATATATAAAGAATTGATGTCATGAAAAGCAAAAAAAGGCATTCCTCCTCACTTCTGCAGGAACAGATGTTGCAGTGTTCCCACACCACTGACTGTAGAGGTGCCTTTGGGCAGAGACTGAATGCATCACCATGTCCAGGCCATGGACTGCATTTTACTGCATGACTTTTCTCAAAGGACATGTGTCTTCAGCTAAAAACACCCTACACAACTGTAGTGCTGATAAGCATATAGGTTTTTGTTGGCCACTCTGCTGACAGTCACTGGCAGTTGTGGCAGATCTGGGTTCTCATGCCAGAGTTGATAAAAGGGACTTATGAGCCTGGCAAGGAGGACTCAGGGAAACTTCTTATTTTTCCTGAATTCTTACAGAAAGATTTCTTTAAGAGCACAAAACTATGACAACAGGGACCTCTAAACACATGCTAAGTCATCAGTCATGGGTGTTAATGGCATCTGTGTGATGTAAATGGGAGAGAGAGGTTCTCCTCCCCCTCTACTCTGCCCTGGTGAGACCGCATCTGGAATATTGTGTCCAGTTCTGGGCCCCTCAGTTCAAGAAGGACAGGGAACTGCTGGAGAGAGTCCAGCGTAGGGCTACAAAGATGATTAAGGGAGTGGAGCATCTCCCTTATGAGGAGTGGCTGAGGGAGCTGGGTCTCTTTAGTTTGCAGAAGAGGAGACTGAGGGGAGACCTCATTCATGTTTATAAATATTTAAAGGGTGAGTGTCACGAGGATGGAGCCAGGCTCTTCTCGGTGACAAACAATGATAGGACAAGGGGTAATGGGCACAAGCTGGAACACAGGAGGTTCCACTTCAATTTGAGAAGAAACTTCTTCTCAGTGAGGGTGACAGAGCACTGGACCAGGCTGCCCAGAGAGCTTGTGGAGTCTCCTTCTCTGGAGACATTCAAACCCCGCCTGGACGCCTTCCTGTGCAACCTCATCTAGGTGTTCCTGCTCCGGCAGGGGGATTGGACTAGATGATCTTTTGAGGTCCCTTCCAATCCCTAACGTTCTGTGATTCTGAGAGAGAAACTAATCTAGAGTGAAGTCAGTACCAGCCTTGAGAAGCAGTGTCCCTCAGTCAGAGTAAGGCTTAAAGAAGACACAGCAAGAGACTTTAGCTTAGATCAGGGTTCTTAAATGCTGAGTTCTCCTTGTGTGATGGACCTCAGACTAGACAATGAGGTTCACTAGGGAGATCAGAGGGACTCTGTGTGCTCCAAAGGCATCATCCTCACCTTGTTACAATGACTGGTCAGACCCGAAACCAGCTACTGCATTCAGCAGCTGAAGTTTAAGTTGACCCCTAAAAGGCAGGATTGCCACAGGCATATCTCCACCCAGATCATCAGTAGAAGAGGGCATGCAGACATCAACCGGCATAACCCTGTACTCCTTCCTTTAGGAACCAAGCAGTGTTGGATTGGAAGCTTATGACTTAGAAAAGATGTGGAACGAGATGTCTTTGCACAAGGCAGATGGCATTTCCCTGTGCTACCTTTGCTATTCCTGGAAGCCAAGAAAATCCTTAAAATCTTTGAAGGAATTATGAAAAAAGAGGAAAATTCTGTATTGCTACATATACAGCCAATCTCTCAAAACATTGTAACTATATATTTGCTGATTAGAGTTTTAAAAGTTTCTCAAGTTGTGTTCATATTTGTTTCAAACATATACAGATGAAGAAGTCAGAATTGTATATAGCTTTCATTTTCTGATGTTGTGGTGTTTCAGTTTCCCAGGTAAGCTAAAAATTTTTAACCTGTGACAGATTAACCAAGTAATTTACTTTTACTGCTACAAGGAAATGAAATTCCTCAACGCATCCTTTGTTGGTCTCCGAGATCAATCTGCAAGTCATATGGCTACTTCAAATAGGTTCAGTGTTCAAAACCAATGGCCTATGGCCAAACTTAAATTCTTTCTGAAGGAAGTTTATACCTCAGGGATGTTAGCATTGGAGATAATGTCAAAGAAAAGTGCAGTAGAACAGTATAGAAGAAGTCTGTGTAAAACCCAGGAAAAAAATAATTTTTCTTCAGTCATAGGGGAGAAAGTAGTTTAGTTCTATGGAACTTACAGGGTCAAGAAAATTTTTGAAAACTGTAGGAAACTGTGTTCGAGCATTCAGAGAAGCAGTTTCTGGAAAAAACATCTTTTCCTAGTGGCACCTACCAGCACTAGCCCATAATTCTGTAATTTGCCACATGGACACAGCCAATTCACTGAGGGATTGATTATTTGATTTCACTTTACTTTTTTCTGGGTGCAGAAAAAACACTCACCATAAACTGTAAGATAAAGGCCATATTTATTACTGACTACTAAGTTTAGGTGTAAAATGAAATCAAGCCAGAGATACATTTTTTACTATAGAAAAAACCAGCTATTTTTGTGGACATTCCATGAACTCAGTATTCCTTTTGACACATTAGATACTCTGGATTGTTTAGCCCTATCACCATGTCCTTACAAGTCTTCAGTTCAGATGCTCACTTCTAGTACACTAAATCCATCCTATGTCTGTTATAAATAGGGTACTGCACATACAGCAAGTGCAGCCCCCACTACACACCCTTGCATGATCACTTTTAATAGCACACATATTCTTACAGTATATTTAGTGCTACATCCACGGTAACATATCATCACATCATTATATACAAAATGGCTTCATAAAAACAAACATCAGAGCAGAGCAATGGATTTCTTTAGCCTACACTGAAGCTTGCCAAGCCACAAAGCCCTCCTGAAAGTTTTATTTTATTTAGTTTAATTCCATTTACATTCATTTTTAAAGTCCTAGTTTATGAGACTCCCAAGTAAATTCAAACAATGATTCTTTACCTTAGCAGATATGTCCTACAAGGTATTTTTAAGCACTCAGCTTACCAGTTTGTACTCAGATTTTCAAAACATTCCAGTTTTCTTAGGAACACATGCATAAATGGACAAATATTCAAAAGCAGTTGGAAAATCAGGCCATAAGCCACAGGAAAACCATGGAAACATTTTCGAAGACTTGGCTCCAGTGGCAGAAATGGGTCACTTGGAGATATGCTGTTGAGTTCCTATTGAAAATCTGTGTCTTTTGGCACCTTCACCCATGGAACAATGAAGCTCCTGATCTCTTCATATCTTTATTTGTTTTTTTCATTTTTTTTAATTTTTAATTTTTTTTGCCATTTATCTCCACTCTTTCTGTCATAGTTTGTACTATTTAGTGTGCGATAAAAAACTTGGTAAAAAGACTATATTGATGGCATTTCTCCAGAGAGGACTTCTACATTTGACTCTAATAAGATAAGTGACCTGTTCAGATAATTTTTACCAGTACAAACTGCCTTCTGTTTTGAACTTTGGACTATACGAATCAGTATATTGGCAACTTTGGCAGCTTGCACATCTAGTAGTCACTGGCATAAAGATGTAGTAGTAAATGAAAACAGTAACTTTCCTTTTCTCCATGTGAGAAATCTGGACCAGGACTCTGCTCTGTTAGTGCATGAACATAAAGTAAGTAGAGAAAAAAATATGTGCATAAGAATAGGGATATAATGTTATCTGTTAGCATAATATAATGTAATATAACGTTGTCTGATAAAGCAGTCTACAGACTAAGCACACCAGGTGTTTGTCATCATTATTTTGTTGTTTGGTTTGGGTTTTTTTTTTCCTCTTGTAGGTATCAGAGACTAAAGGATTCTTAAGAAGGGGCATCAGGGAGGATATTATTATGGACATATAGAAGCTTCCATAACACAGATAACTGCATGGGCAAGAGCATCTTGAAACTGAGCATATGATGGAAGTAGGCAGTAGGCTGCAACTGGAGAAGAAAATTGATATTTTGAGAGTAATTAAGAACTGTTAAGTCCAGGTAAAAAAGCCCAGAAAGGGCCTTAAGTTTCCAGTGTTTAATGCAGCAGAAAAATGGGGAATTGATGGAGGCTGCACAGGGAAGGTTTGTCCAGAGAATCTGACAGAATGAGAAAATGGTCTTTGCAGCAACACTGATGTGTTAGGATGATTATTTCATCAAGACCAGGGAAGATAATTTTGCAGTAACAGAAGCTGTATGATGAACATGAAAGGCTGTGCTTTGGATAAATTATACAGAAAAATGGCATCAGTTAAGGTACCCTTCTGTAGCACCTCAACCCAGCTGAAGTCCAGACTGTGTTCTCCCCAGGTATTGACACTACACTTCATGAGACCTCGCAGTGAGGTTCTTCAGGGAATTGACCCAGCTGAAAACGAAATCTTCCAAAAACATCAGGTTTGTCTTGAAGCATCAAGACTCACTGAACTGCCTGGCATGCTTGCACCAAAGCACAAACAGTATGAGAGGGAGGAAGAACATAGGACTGGAGTTAGGGTGGGCATGGCAGCCCTCAGGAGGCCTGGGGTAAGATGTCTTGCATTCAATCTTCTGCAAAAAGCTGGGAGAAGTGTAAGGTTGAGAGTAGCCCTGACCACAGGATGATAAGCTGGTACAGTGCTGGGAAAAGAAGGTGTAGAAAGTAAAAAATTAAGAGTCATGTTTTAGCTAGATAAATCCTGAAGTGGTGACTAAACATCAATGAAGTGTTATGGGAGAAAGAAGATTTGAACTTGAGCAGGAGGAGACAGGTTAGGAATTAAAATATAGATCTGTAAGTTATTGATGTTTTAAATCCTATTTAAAATAACTCATCTCTACATGCTGCTGTTTAAGAGGTCACTGTCCTGAAAGTAACAGCTAGAAAGATGGATCTCTTTGCTCCTACTTGCAGTTCTTTGTCTTTATAGCCATAATATTACCTTACCTCTTCTCCCATTACTAATGTTTTCTTAAAAGTCTATTGCAGAGGACCAACTGAAAGCCCAAAATTTCCTGTTATTATTGCTGTCATTTCTTGTCTTTGGTTATTGCAAGAAGTTTGTTTTTAAAATGTTTTCAGCTGCTCCAAAAACAACTTAGGCTGGGCTTAAACTCATTCCTTCTGGTAGTTAATTCCACTCAGAGACTTCATCCAGTCATGCTTTTTCCTTAGCTACAAGGAGTTTTATTAGGCACCATTAGCTTTGTTGGCTCAAAAGAAGTCCTGCTTCAGCTGAAACAGTTTCTAAAATACTCAAAAGATTTTTCGTGGAGGCTGAGATGAGAGATTTGAATTGGCCTCAGAATCAAGAGAGCAAGTAGTTCTGTGGAACAATCACATACTGTGCTCCCACTACGATGCCCAACTGCTGACTGCTGTGCAGATCATTACTTTGAAAAAATTCTCAAGTAACTCTCAAAGTAATACCCCCAAACCTAAAAGCAGGTAAAGAAGAGATGAGAAAATAAAGGCAGGAAGAAAGGTAGTGACCAAACACGAGTAATGCTGTCATACATTGCATGACTGAATCATGATAAATAACTTCCATAACCTACTTTAAATTAAGATAAATGTAATTGCATGGGACTCAAGTTGGTTTTTTCTCATCATGACTGAAGAAGTTTTCAAAACACTGAATTAAAAGCAAGCAAAGAAAACAAGAGCTTAGTAAGTAAAATACTACAATTATTTTAACTTTTAGTCTTAGAAGAGACTCCTACCACTATCAGCTGATGGAGACAGGTGCTGCCCTGCAGACCACTTCTTAGCTAATTATCCACAACATAGCCCAAGTGCACAGAGCTGGGCACAAGATGTCTGCAGGTGACAGCAGAGCAGCCCAGACAAAACCAGTATCAACCCACTCTGTGACAGAAATCTCCTCTCACATCCATCTTCTGACCTAGAGCTGGCAGCTGCATCACTGACTGCAGCCCAGGAGGTGAGTTCAGCCAAGTGGGTCTGGACCACAATGCTGGTCTAGTACATCAGAAGAAAGCTCAACTGTTGGTCCCTATATCAGTTTAGAAAGTGAACAAATCATACTGACTAAGATCTTATTTCAAAGCTTACTGTAGACACAGCTGCACCAGTCTAAGGCGTCATTGCGCCCTTGATAGTTTTTTTCCCAGTCCACTGCTGAGTGTGTCTCATGAAAAATCTCTCCTGTGCTTCAGACTGAATTCATCACATTCAGTTAGGATGTAAATAGCTCTCACTGGTATACTCCTTCACAGTCAGAAACTTAGGATGCATGCAGTTTGCATACAATTTAGAAAGGGCCATGATTTAAATAAAAATAAAAAATCATGTCTAATTGGAGAAGTACCATAAGAATACTGACATTTTCACAGCATTTTTCAGATATATTTGAGTGCATTCTGCAGACAATGATCTGACAAACTATACCTGCTTCTTCCATAAGCATATGTTGTCAGACATCAGTATTCTGGTTCTTTGGCTACCCTCAGTCCTAAAAGACAGTCTCTTTCATAAAACATTTTTGGAACACAAGAAAAGATTTCATTATGAAGAACAGTCCTTCAAACAGAGGAAATGCACTGTAACCAACCCATAGCATACTATAGGATGAATTCTGAGGTTGCTTCCTGTGCCCTCCAGAAAGCCGTCTTATGTACATGAGTGGTAATAGAAAGTAAAAGCTAAGCAGACTTCAGTAGCTGAAATCATGTTAAGAAGCTGGTCCCTTTCCTTTAATACCTGCAATCAATTTGTGCAGAATGTATTATGGGCATCAAAAATGTAAACTTGTACTCAAATCTCACACTTTAAATACAGGACTATCTGGCTACTAGCTCTCATGTATTGCTAGGGCATAATGTGACTTCTCTCTGCTTCAGGATCCCAGTAGACTGGATTATGACTCAGCTGTGCCTGGCAAGCAAGGACCGAGAGTGAAAAGAGTGGCCTCAGTATTGCCCCACAGCTCTAGAAAGCACACATAAAAGCACGTGCAGAGAGATGCTTCTGAAAGATTCAACTTCAGCTGTAGCAATTCATCACAGCCTCTCTCTTGAGTGTGTGTGTGGACCTTATTCCCAGACAGCAAAAAACCTTTGTGGTCTGACAGTATTAACTTTCTTAGCTAACAGTGCTGGGAGGGAAAGGACAGGTTTCAGTTGCCTAGGTATAGGTGGTATATGAATCTGGCATGCCCTAGAGATATCCAAGACTTTTACACAGGACTAGCAGATTAAACATAGAATCAAGGCTGGGGAGCTTCCAGTGCCTAAATGACTCTTGATGCTCTGTTCAGGCATCTGAACAAGCAGGATTCTGACCCAGACCCTCATCATAAGTAACTCCTAGCAAAAATATTTTCTCTGGTTGAAAATTCAAATTCACACAGTTTTTTCACTTGTTTATTTTCTTTTAACCTGGAGATGGGCTAAATAGGGAGGGAGGACTCTCAGTGCCTTGTGGAGAGACAGACTGAAGTATCATCCCGGTGCAGGCATCAGAAAATCCAGCCATGAGAATAAAAGCTTTACCAAAGCAAACTTTGCCATCTTGTCAGCTTAACTTTTCATTCCAAGACTGAAACTACAGAAGGGTTTTATTTTGCACTTGCAATCATTACTCAATGAGCCAGCATTCTAAAGGTAACTGATAACTGGTCTTCTTCAATTTTCAAGCCTCAGATCTAACACTTGTATTCCTTCCTAGGGCCTTTCCTGGCATGAACACATGAGCTTTTGCCCCTTAACAATGATACAGGTCACAGAGTACAGAGGAATGGTTTGCGCCCTATGACTTTGAGACCCAAGGGGTGCATTCAGACTGCCTGCTGTAGCATTCAGGTTCAAAAGGATTATTTCAGCTGCAAACTGTCTAAGGCTGCCAGATATTGGATGAAGAAAGAAGTAGACATGATACATAACTTACACATAGAGATATAGGCACTTCAGATACAACCTCTATCTCTTTCCTCTGGGAGCTGTTGGAAGGAGCCAGAAGTGCTGGGTAGCTAGGGTTGTCTGCACATATGGTTGTCTCTTCTTGACAGGAGTCATACCTCTCTGACCATCGCAATTTCTACATTAGGATGTCTGCAGGTAGCTACACCAATATTGGTTGTCACTCCACTTCTCTTTGCCTCAGTTGCCCCATCCACAAAACTCATAACAAATCTACTTGGAGGTTTAAATGAGACATGATTAAACAAAGACAAAAAGCATTACAGATCTTCAGAGAGAAAGAGCTGAGGGAGTCCAACAGGACCATCATTATTACCACATTTCATATTCAGTGATGAAAGCCTCTTGGAGAGTAATGCAAACCTATTGCTGGAATTAATACTCCCGCTCAAATTTTATAGTGTCCTTTATACAGGATTTTCATTTGTATTCACAGAAAAACATAAATAAGTGCTCAGGCTGGCCAATCTATTTCCTCTGTAACTGGCAGCATTCACTGTCACTTTATTGTATGAAATAATGTCTTGGTTTTTCCTCCCTTTATCTTGGTTGTGCCTGACCTTCCATTAAAAGTTGCTTGGAAACTGCTTAGAGAATAGTCAGTAGTGTTTCTTATTGATAGCTTCCTTTTGTGATTTCTTTGCTATTCTATCTTTTTTTATTCTTTTCCAGAAGCTTTTTAAGCTAGGAGAAGATGAAAAGAAACCAGAGAGTCAAAGCGTAATGTTTTTCTTTTAAAAAGGAACAGGAAAACCATCCTCCCTAGATACATTGACATGTTAAAGAAGAAAGAAATGGTCTCCTAATAAATGCTCCAGCAGGTCTTTAACGTGTGTGTTATTATCAAGTGCTTTACATATTCTCTTCAGTGCCTTGGTAATTAAAAACAGGATATAAAAAGTAAGAGTAAGTTGTGTCCCTAAATACATCTCGCTACTGTCATTGTATAGAAATGGTGGAAAATGGGCACCACTATGACACCCACTTTAGCAGAGAGGTTTTGTAAGGAAGGTTTGAGCTCCCTCCTAAAAGAAGGATGGAGAAGTGGCTCAGAGGATTAGCCACTGAACAGCAGTGATCATGGTGGATAGTGTGAATTTAAGCAGTGGGCTGAAGAAAGAGATTATTTTCTTCTCTTCTGCTCTTGTAAGGCCATATCTGGGGTTTTTAGGGACCTCTGGGGGATGGGGACTCCTGGGGCACTAGGAGAAGCGTGGTCTTTCCCAGGGTGGCAGGATAGGACCTGGTAGCCAGAGCTATCCCACCACCTCAGTCAGGAGCAGGGCAGCCTTGGGGCAGCCAGGGGCAGCCCTAGCCCTGGGCATAGGGCACCTCTTTGGGGACAGAATGGGATGTCACGCACGGCCACAGTCTCCCCGCAGCACTGTCTGACAGCCTCTGCCCACAGTGTCCAGGAGGACCCCAGCAGTCTAACTTCCATGAAGGGGCATACTCTCAGGTCCCAGGCATCTGTGTACAGTTTTGCTCCTGTCTGCCAGTATAAAAGTGGTATGGTCAGTCTGGAACAAGTCCAGCAAAGGACTAGCAGAATGGTTAGAGGCGTGAAGTATCCAATATAAAAGTAAAAAGTGAGGGAGATGTTTTTTTCCTGGCCTGGAGAAGACAAAGCAAGAAGGTGAAACTAATAGAAGTCTTCTACCAGTGTATCTACATTGGGACTGCAGAGATGATAGAGCCTGAGACATAAATGAAAGGACGAGGCAATTGTCCCAGGCCGCAACAATAGAAGTGCTGACTGGACATGAGAAAAACATCTTCTATAACCAGCACTGAAACACATGTCTAGAAACTTTGGTGAGTCTCCATCCTTGAAAATTTGGCTAGGTAAAGCCCTAAGCAGCCTGTTCTGACTTCTGAAGTTAGCCCTGTCTTGAGCAGGGGACTAGACTGGATAACCTTTAGCCAATCGAAATTTATTCTAAGCTATGATTCCACAGTCACAGAGAAATGGGGTTTACTACAAAGGAAAAGCCCAATGAAAATATCTAAGCTTTATAAATAAAGAGGTAACATATTCTTGAAGCTCTGTTACAGTTTTCTCTGTGGAAAGTAATAGTAATATAAATATAGTGAGTATAATATCAAGGTGTATTCTTCAAAACCATGGCATCTTTAAATGTTATTTTTATGTCCATATTTCCTTATTTGTGGTCTTAATCTATAAATTAAGTTATTTGCAAGGATAAAGTGCAAAGTATGGCATATTTTTAGGCAAGACTGATTTGTTCATATACTTGTACTTCTTGGAACCACAGATGTTGTTTTCTTGAAGGTTTGTGACAAGCATACACTTTTAAATATGATTTATCATGTAGAAATAAGACAGTAAATTTGACCAGGAAGCAGTCCTTCCGTGAGGGGATCTGACGGAAGTCCTTGGACAATTTTTTTTTTTGCTTCTTTTTACCAAATTTAACTTACTGAATCCTTTAGTAAGTACCCCTGAACACAGTTCTTTGCTGATCGCAGTCTGGTCAGTTTGCAAGCTAAAGGTCACATCAATTCACAGATGTCAACATGCAGCTCTTATCTGTTTCAATCCAGAAATTCCAGGAAATTATCACATGGAGTTCTCTGCGTGCCCTTCCAGAGCACTATCTTTCAGGTTAATCTTTAAGATAGTGTTAGGGGTCGAATCTACACGTATTAAAGTGTTTATTTCCCAGGAGAGATATACCCCAGCCCCTTGACCCTGAGAAAATGGTTTTATTTTCTAAGTTGCTCTAGTTTTTCTCTCTTCTATTTTCCTCAGGTTTCCCTGTAACTGGTTGGATTACCTCATAATTATATTAATAAATGGACAGATTGCTGACAAAATTTCTTCTTCTCAAGCATATGCTCCAAATCTGACTGGAGCCTGAAGACGGAGTCCTAGTCACAAAGATTGCAGTGATATTGTTCTGAAAAAACAGGCAGCAGTGTTTTTTTGGTTTCATGTGTTTTCAGAATATTCTTTCACCTTTATAATACCTTCAAGTGTTATATTTTGGATATACATCCTCTGAAGGAGGGATATTTGAATCCTCTGTACACTATTGGCAGAATATTTTGTAATCAGCTTTTGTTTTAGTGAAACAAAGTGAAGCTCTATTGCAAGTTAATGGTGCTAACTGTTGTCAGATCTGCAGACTTTCAGAGTTTTCTTAGTTTGGAAATTAATTTTGTTTTATTTTCACTGCCTTATATTCTCACTTAAAGTAGTTTCTAAGTACATCCCACCTGGTTCTCCACAGCGGCTAAGCTCAGGTCACCACAGCCATAGAGGTGCTCTGCCAGAGACCCTGGCAGGACAGACAACTAACATGGAATTAAAGGACCTGTGTCAATAGAAGCCACTGACCATCTCACTTCTGGATCAAAATCTAACAGGAAAACACTGGAAAAAATTATGCAGCTGGGCAGATCTTACTCCACTCCCATGCACATGGGCCCATGCACTGCCATGTAGCCACCTCTTTTCATCCCTCTTTCTCCAGACCGGTTACACTTCTCTCCTCTGCTTCTTTTCACCCAGGTGCATTTGCCATGCACAGCCTCAGTTCTGGGATATCCTTCAGGGCGGTGCACTGGCTGTGCTCCTCTGAACCACATGGGTTTTGTGCAACAGCTGTATGGCTTGTTTACCTGCTAGCCCTGCGTGTCATACCCTGTAGCATTTCCCCTGCCCTTTCCACCACCCTTTATATTTCAGTCAGATCATCCCACTGTCCTTGTCATAGGCACAGCTTCAGAGCCTTTCCATGGACATGGCCTTCAGGGTATGTGCAGTGGTGGCCTCAGATGAGCCTCACCATTTAGGTGGTTCCTCAACTTGCTCATACACCAGCACACATGCCCCAAGGAGAGCAAGGAGAGCATTTAGTTTGGGTTGTGACCCAGCATTTTGATGGCTTCTTTGCTGTCAGAGCATGAGAGACCGAGGAGCAGTCAGTAGTGGTCTCAATCCACCCTCATTTAAAGACCCTCTCTTTGCCATACACTGAAGCCAAATTTGCTCTTTGGGACCCATATTCTCTAATGAACTGTATTTCTAGCTTGCAGATTCATGCACCTGTGGGAACTGGAGGTGGATTTCAGACCAGGCCCAGTTCAGATGCAGACTGGTTCATGCTGGCTAAGCCCACAGAGGCGTCATCTGCTCAAGGGAACAAGCTCTGTCCTCTCGGCCTTTTATTCTTAGCTTGAACAAGGTTCTTTGAACTCCAAATTTAGGTATCCTTCCTAATTAATGATCATTTCACACTGTCTTCAAAAGCCATTGGATTTTGATTAGCCAGAAAATAAAGATGACTTCATTTTCTCCTCTGGGCACATATTTCCTCTGTCTCCTTAGCAGTTAATTGAGTAGGCGAATAATAGTCCATGCACTTTAACAGGCTGCGTAGGAAAAGCAATACCAGCCTAGTCACCAAGAGAACTTCACTGACATTAAGCACTTAGCAAACCTGATATCCCAAAGGGAGAGAGAAGCTGCATCAGTGCAGGCTGTTATATGCAGCCCAAACATCTCCTGTGCAGCCGGTGCCTTGAGAGCACTGCATGCAGCTTTTCTTTGCTGTGGATCCTTCAGCTTGCTCCTCCACCCAGACCTCATTGTGGAA